>NC_072734.1:109299736-109550844 GCF_026930045.1 Uloborus diversus | reverse complement strand
GCTTCTAAACTTAGGAAATGATAGATATTTTTGTTCACATGTATGATTTTTTTGTTCTTTATTCATTTGAAAAGATTTTTCAAAGTCTTTTGGTTATTCTGACCCATGTAGAAAGAGATTAGAAATCAAAAAGTAGTACGAAAGTAATAAATTATGCAGAACACACAGTAAGTTGTTCTGAAGCAGCCATTTTCACGATGTTGAATTCGGAATTCATAAATTTTTGGTTCGCTTCGAACGGCATTTTCATTTTGTACCGTTTTTTCTATACATTAATACATATTAAGTTCAGTTTCGTGACATTTCCGGCATTTGTTGACATTTTTGTCACATAATGCACATACGTAACAGACTGTCAAGAATAACGTTTAACACTAGATAATTTATTTCTATGACTATATGATTGGATATCAAAAGAAATCATGCATTTAATTCATTCGTCATGGAAATGATTTACCTGATATGCGAAATCTTGTCAAGATACATTATTCTTTCACACAATTTTAAAACCATAACCCTATAAACAGATTTTTGGCGAACTTTTATTTTTTATTGTTCAAATTCTTAACGTTCTTTCTGGATTTTTCAATCTGTTCTGCGATAAATATTTTCAAGAAAATTTATTTGCATACTGTCTATTTCAGTAGGATACTGTAGTAACAAAGGTTATTTAAATCATTTATGTGGAATTAGGTTGGAAAAGTGTCCAGTCAATGTTGTTAAGTTCGTTTTTTTTTTCATCGAATTGAAAAACTGATATTTATTCAAATTCACTCAGAACAAGATAAATGAAATGTGTACTCTCAGTTTATATCAGATAGTTTTGATGTTACGCTGTTGCGGATGACGATTCCAAATGATGAATTACGCAAATAAAAAAAATACACATAACAAACTATTTGTTTTGCCCAAAATGAACACATGGAACGCAATGTTTTAGTTTTGTCGGCAGTTTGTTAAATCTCCGCAAGGTAGCGTATTCGAGCGCTGGAGTTGCGAATTTCGGTCTGCATCTATCTCAATATGCTGAAATTCATATTTCCCTTGGAAATTTTGTTCCCCAAAAGGGTAATAGTATTTAAAATGTCTTTTTCTGTCACAACAGTACATTTATTCGTAACGCTAAATCAGTCAATTAAAAAAGATCTTTGAAAATATCTTTCAGAGAAAGTGTCTCAGATATATTGAACGATATTTTTTCGGCCGTTAAAATTAGAAAGTTTTCTAAATTTACATCTTCTTGGAAAGGAATGGGAATCTAGTTGTTTGATAAGGATACACTGTGGACAATCGTTAGAGTGGTGAAGAATTTTCTTTTCTTTATGCTCAAAGTACGAATTAAAATGCGTAAATATTTTTTATTTTATTTCGTTTTTGAAAAATAATAGAAATGTCTCCAATTAACTCTAGTTATTACATGAAATGTACATTTTACTAACAAAAATCTTTTATGCTCACTTTCGTGGGTTTCTTATTCACACAGAGCGCGAACTTTCATTTCTTAATTCCGTAACTTTTTTTTCGGGTACCTCACTACAGCAACAAACAGCAGCGCCATTGCACTTATTGTGTCACTCGCATTTTTGGCGAAACACAAGAGAATAATGTTTCCATCAAGCTCAATCGAATTTTCCAATCAAACGTAGAAAACTGAAGCATTTTCATGCTTTCATCAAATACATTACGTTCAAAAGTTGAACTTTTTCCGCACGTCTTCAATTCTATCCTGCTCAACTAAAACAGTAAAAACCCATGCCTTATAATAAAAGACTTAATTCGTTAAATTCACAAATTAAAATGTCAGCAAGTGTTCTAACATTTATATTTGAAAGTATCAAATGTGCAAGAGACAAATGAATAAATAAATAAATTATGAACGAAAGACACTTGAATTTGAGATTTCATCTCTAACAAACATGCTAAATTCCCGCATTACAACATTATTTCCGGGAACCCTCTTTGTATCTCTCGCGAACCACCAGGGTTTCGCGAACTACCGGTTTGGAAACGATGCATGAAGTTCGTATTCGTGTACGAACTGTTTCACTCTTCAGTCCTGTTCAGAAGAAACAGTACTTTTCTCCGCACACACCCCACCTCTTAGCCGTAAGCCTTAGGTTTCATTGAGAAGAAACAGTACTGGCTACAATGCTCTACAAATGGCCTGCAAACTACCTGTCACGTGTGTGGTTTGACTAAAATCTACTTACATACTTAACCAAGGCCGCAGAGAGCCAAGTCGGGCCCGTTTTCAGTTATTTCGCCGTGTCCCCTCCCGCCCTCCCCCCCCCAAAAATGAAGTAAACGGGGAGTTTCCCCCCTTTTTTCTTATTTTCTTCTTCTTTTTTTTTGACTAACGGTTTTAGAAATATTTATAACAGGAAGATGGTTACGATTTTAGAAAATTCTCGCTGAACAATCATGTTAAGCCCTTGAACCAAACAAAAATAATGAAAAATTACGTCACAATAATTGAAAACTTTTAATGAATAAAGTTACAAAGCAATTATCTCGTCATGTCCATTGTTACTCAATCTCATGTTGTAACGGAGAACGAATTCACTACATCTTCGGGAAAGTTTCGAACGAAATGGATGTAGTGAAAAAACTGAAATTGAGAAATACAGGGTGTCCAGCAAAGGACTCCCTGTTTTCAAAGTTAGATGTCTCGAAAACAAAGGACGATATCGGAATAAAATAAACGGTATGTTTATCGTGAAACCCATAAAAAGTCATATACATGAACTTGTAAATTAGTTTTAAAAAGTTCCAACAGGTGGCGCTGCACGCTGTAATTGCAATAAAAGTCTCCATGAATAGTAGAGTCCCTATACGAAAACGTAGTTTTCAGAGTTGTGACAACAGCTACGCTCGGAAAGCACAACCGGTTACAGGGGGAAGATAGGGTTGCCGCCGATCTGCAAGATTGGCTCCTTGCTCGCTTTCGAGTTTCATTTAAAAAAATAGTCACAAAAGCGAGCGGGAAGAGTGGCTGAAACGGGTTCTGAACGATGTGCGGATTCGAAAATGCATGCTGTCAATAATGAAACGCTCGATTTTGATTCAAACATTAAAAAAAGACAAAATGGCCCTGTGTTAGCAGAATTAAAAGCAGATTTTTTTCTTAAACCTTATTCTCTTTATTACGATTAATTTTAAATTAATCAAAAGATTCCGAGATCTTGTTGTTGTTGTAAACAACATAGATTTCTGCTGTTTGAATTATTTTTTGGTGTTATTGTATCTATAAACTCAAATTTGCTGTCACATGCCTTTTACAGTTAAAACTAAGGAATAATTTATTATTTTTTACTTTAAGCAAAAATACATCCATTTAATTCTGCCGAGTTTTTTTTAAATTTTATTTCTTTTTTTTTCGGTTCGCAGCATGTGAATTCTCACCTCCATATATTAGAATTAAACTGATTCAAGGTAAATGAAGAGATAAAAAAAAAGGTAAGAAAATGAAAATAAATAAACGACAGATAATGCACATTAGAAATTGCTTGTTTTTGTTTCGGAAAGACAAGCGTTATTAAGAGTTTTAAATCTAAAAATATTTCCTGTAACCATCTAAAAAGCAATATCACTAATTAAAATGGTTTGCTATTAAAAATATTGCATGTTTAAGTTTAACCTGTACAATTTTCATGTTTAAATGTGATTAAGTTAAACATTAAATTAAAAATTTGAAAGATGAATATGCAAAGGAAAATTTGAAAGCTTAATACTAAAAATAGGTAGATAGTTAAAAAACAAGGTAACCCCCCCCCCCCAAAAAAAAAGAAAGAAAAGATACCAAGAACCTCTTAATGTTTTAGTGGTTCAGTAGGCACTCCTGGTTAAAATATTAATTTGAATAAAGTTGAAAATTATTACTTTAATTTGATGTAGATAGAAATATTCAGAAATAAATTGAGGAGTTAAGGGGGTGTAATTTGAAACATTACTTATTTTCAACTAATATTTTCACTTTAAAACAATATTACAAAGAAACGAAAGTAGACACTTTCTAAATCAAACAAAGAAAAAAATCATTCACAGCACCAGTAGAGAACTTGTACTTATTTTCAATGTTCGTGGAAAAGCAATGTTTACATTTAATTTTGACAGAGGTTTTAAATACAACTGAGCATGAAGAAAACTCATTCATTCTATACTCAGGTCATTACCACATAAAGATTACAACAAAAGTTTCTAATGTTCAATTTATTGTTTGGTGTTGTTACATCTATAAACTTTATTTCAAACATAGAATTTCCAACATTTTTACACGAAAAAAAAAAAAAAAAAAGGAAACGAAGACATTTTTCTCAATGAGGTAATTAAAATCAAATTCAGGGTACCGAAATAGGATTTGTAGTTCTTATAGATTTTGGGGCAAACTATTATTGTCAATAACTGCTTAAGTAACAAAATAAGCAAAGATTAATCTTTGTGTTTTCTGAAATGCAACGTAACTTCAAAATATTCCGATGTTCAAAATGTGGTTATTATTACCAAATTTTTAAAAATTCTTTACTCCAAAGTATCATTTCCTACCACTATGGACAAAACATAAGTTTAATCAAAAATTTCAGTCACTGATAAGCAGAAAGAAAATAAATTTTGTTATAGGCTTTACTCCCATCTACTCAGGGAGTTTCGATTAGACAGGGCAAAATATACTGATGCTTGTAATTTATTCTTTTATACTATTTGTGAAGTGAATTTTTGTGAAAAAAAAACCCTTGATTGAAATAAATTGAATTTTTTGTTCAGATTGTTTCATACAGATTGTAATTACATTCATTACCCTGTATCATGGATGGATGAACACAACCTATATTCCAACATCCTGAAAATGCTTCCAGAACTCAGTCAGAAACAGAACAGGTGCACTGACAGACGGAAGTGGACTAAGATAACTGTTGCTACCTATCCCTTCCAAAATTGGAGTTATTTGCAGTTATTCAAATCCTGACCTGTAGTTTAAGTGGGGAGAAAAATCTCTTCTTGAGAGGGGGGGGGGGATTTCTGGATAACTACAGGAAGAGAATAAGCGTCAATGAACTGTTCATTTAATGCTGAAATAAACAAATCTAAATACATCTTTCATAATTTTATGTATGCCTAAATTTTTTAGCCTTGCATTAAATACCAAAAAATTTATTAAAAATCTAAATTGAAAACAATATTTTTATATGACAAACAAGCATGAGCCTAAAGAAAGCATTTGTTTTACAAAAAAAATTCAAAACTCTAAATTTAGAGTAGCAAAACAGAATTCCAGCTATTTCTCAATTTCTGTTGCAAAATTATTGTTTGTTTTACCTCTTTACATTTCAATATTATTATACAAATGAATGATAATAAATTTGATAATAAGCGTGACAAATCAGAAACACCGAATTGTTTGTATGAAGAATATCAAAATTTCATTTAATTACCCTATTTAGCATTCAAACACAAAATTTTCGTTGGTTTGTATGTTGTTGTTGAAAGTCCAAAGACCATTTCGGCAACAAATTTCCTGAAATCATCAGCATAATGTGAAGCATAAAACATGAATGGCATATTATGTATGGAAGTTTATTATTTTTTTAAACAGCTTCATTAAAATTAGTTTTGGTAAAGCTGTCAAGCTAAGAAAACTTGGAAAATGATTTCTGGACATCCTTGTAAACTTAATATTGGAGATCATTCTATTACACAATTTTTTAAGCGAACAGTACAATATTATCATGAGTTTTCTAGAACATCTGCATCAGGGCTATAATTCAACTAGTAGTTGAGCTTTCTTCAAGTTGCAGAATATCTGGAAGAAACTTAAAAAACATTAAGGGCAAATAAATTTAAAAGCAGAAGTAAAACTCTTTAAATGTGCTAAAGCATCAATACGGCTCAACACAATCGGCAGGAATGTTTTTTAAAGTAATTCATAAAATTATAAATGGAAAATAAATAAACACACTTTAATTGAAAAAGAGCTGTATTTCAACTACTTTGCATTAAGTGTGTTGTAAAGTTTAATTTCAAATAACAAGGTGTGTTTAAAAAACATTTGAAAAAGTAAAACACATATTACACGGGAATATTTTAATTCATTAATCTCTTTTGACTAGCATAGATTTTTTTTTTCATTCATTTATGTACATAAAATTATGTACATATTTGTTACTGTGCATCATCTTTGCTCTTAAGAAGAAAACTCAAGAGTTTATGATGACTAAAATAAGTAATGAACGTTCGTGATTCTAAATTTTTTAAGAATCGTGAGTAACTTGCTTATTTTTTCTGCACCTCACTTAGGAATATCCGCAATAAAATTGTATGGGGAGGTGGAGTACGTTGGACAGTGGGGCACGTTGTACCGATCCCAATTATTTAAATAAAATCAATATTTTTTATTTTTTTTTTCTGACCAACAAATAGCTCCTATAGTCTTACAAATCCTATAACGAAATCACATGGCACAGTTATATTGAACAAATTTTTTTTCCAGAAAGTGTCATTTCAGTAGTCCTGAGTTATTTTCAGAAAACTATGAATTAATTTTTTTTAATGGTTTTAGTCAAGATTGAGGAGAAAAAAATTAAATTCCTGTCTTAAACTTTTACGTGAATGCTACTACCTCATCAAAGACCTTACTTGTGCTTGTGATTGAAAAAATGTGAGTGCATACTGTAGAAACTAATTATAAACTGTTCTTGTTTGGCAATAACATATAAATTTAAGTGAAGTAAAAATATAGAGAATGCAATATACTGATGCTTAAATTTAGATTCTTTAAAATAAAGCCACACATTTTTCAGTAAATTCATTTATCTATACCAGATATTTCAGCTGGCCACATGAATCAGTTTTGAAAGCCGTATGTTGGGCACCACTTTTGTAGAGCATTTGAATTCCCCTTTATTTCAATGTTGTATTTCCTGACAAAAGTATTGATTTTCTAAAGCCTTCAACAAATTAAGATAAGCTCTGATAAATTGAATATTTATTTATTTATATATTTATTTTTATGAGTGGTTGAAATGAACTCAGATGCAATTTTGAATTACTTTTTGAGTGGGCGAGGCAAAATCACGAACAAGTAATAAATGTATAGGGGGACCCGGGGTAAAATGGGTATAGTTACATTTTTCTTGATTTTTTCTACTGGACAACATCTTTTGAAAATAAAAAAATATGATGAAAATGTTTACATATCAGGCAACATTTTGACTTGAGGAAAAAAAATCTAGCAACTCATTTACCAGGCTTAGCAACAGTTTTATTTTTCAGAACACAAAACAATACGAGGAGATAACATTTCCGGGCTTATTGGCCGTGGTCTAATTGGAGTAGAAATTCCAGACGTTTCGACTGGCTTTGCTGCAGCCATCATCAGTGGTTTGAGTTTGGTGAGACTGATTCCTGGCTTCGGTATATAAGCAAACTGCTGCTGCGCTGCTGTTCAACTCGAATTTTGAAGGCAAAGGCAGGTATATTTCAGTACTGAATATACCTGTCTTTGCCTTCAACTGAATATACCTGCCTTTTCCCTTCAAAATTCGAGTTGAACCGAACCATTGTTTTGGTCACTCGTCTGGTCAGTGCTAATTCTGTATTAGAGATTTTCCACTTCCAGCTCAGTCACTCCTATGCCGGGCTGATGAGTGCTAATAAGCACGAAACTGCAATCCTCGGCTGGAATTGACAGAGCTGGCGGTGAATTTCATTTATTTCTGCTTTAGCCCTGGCTATAGGGCGTGTAACTTACTGAATTATTGATGTAGTTCATGAGTACCGTATGTTAGTAATTTACTGTAATTTTATTGTGTACATGTGGTTCATTGCTACACATTATAAAACATAATAAGTATTGATAACTAATATGCTCTTTTTAATTTTCTTTTAAAACCACCAACCTTCCCCCCCCCCCCATGCTTAGAACATAGTCTAAGTACAACCTCACACACCAATCACAACAGAATCCTTATGTCTCATACCAAAGTTGTACTGAATAACTAAACCCTCCTTTTATACCTCTTGGTTCACAACCATTTTTTTAGCACTGGTAAGGAAATGAAAAATTCACAAAAAAAAAAAAAGGTAAGAGAAATTTTAATTACAGAGCAGGTGGCTGCAAGATTGTACACAAACAGGCAAGATACAAAGAAAAGCAGAAAAAATAAATAAATACACATAAAATAAATAAATTAAAAAAAGACATTAACAATAATCGATAAAATAACTAATGAAGTAGAAGTGAAAACTAGTGGTTCTCCTAGTTATTAATCCTAGCAATAGGCGACAGGGCCGTTGTTAAATATGTGGAATTCGTAGGTTTAATCACTGAAATGTTAGCCGAAGGTGCATATACTGAGAAGTTTGCTACAAAATCATCTGCCAAATTTTCCTATGTGCTCCCCAAGAAAGATGACATTGATGTTGTGCAGGCGTGAAAAAGTTGTAAAAATATTACCTCAGCCATACCGCTAGACTTTGCCAATGCGCCTTTTATTCATAAATTTGGTTCTGAAAGCATTTTTTGTGGTTGTTTTGGATTAAAGTTTTTATCCTCCAATGCAATTATACTCAATTTAAAAAAAAAAAAAAAAATTCTTCATTAGTTACAGTGTAGTTCAACTTTAAACAGTATATACTCATTTTACCCCTGGTGTATACCCATTTTACACCGAAACACGGGGTAAAATGGGTATACACAGGAGTAAAATAGGTACGTATACCACTTTACACTAAATTCAAAGTAAAAAGTTAACACAAACTATGTCCAAATTAGACCTTAGATACACAATGTAAAGAATATTGAACAAAAACACAATTATATTTCATGATATTTCTGCTATGGGTCACTGAAATTAAAAATGCTGTTTTTTATACACATTTTACCCCAACTTCTTCCTTCTTAAGAAGAGAAATGATCTGTTTGCGATAACTAAAGTAAGTAATTACAAATGTACATATTGATCTCCACGCTGTCTGAACGCAGTACATGCAACCATACAAAATGAGAAAGGAAGCGAGAAAAGAGTGTAATGTCTCACTTTTCTCCAATACCTGAAGGCAACAAGCCAATGATCTCCTTCTAAAAGCCCTCCATCCGTCTCTTAAGTGGCGACACGCTCCAGCGTCCGCCATTTTGTGTCGTTCAGCAACTTTCTCACTATCTCAACAGTAGAAATATACAGAGTTTCGCTCATTGAAAAGTATCTTTTATCAACGAATGTTTACAGATTTTTAATCGCAACTTATGTAACTGATAATATACATACAAAAATGTTGAATTTTACCTTCGTAAAATATTTTTTTATTATTATTAAACCGAATATTAGTCAAACGGTGTTTTGAAGAAAATTTCGACCATTTTTAAGAGTAATTTCTTTTTCCCCCCCATATAGACCTTCTGTTACAAATTACTTGAAGTGTTTAAAATTTGCGTTTTATTATTAGAGAGCTGGTGTAGTAGAACCAGGGGCGGATACAGAAAAATCTCTCGGAGGGGACTCGGGTAATTGAATAGCACCTCCTCCTTCCCCCTGCCACATACGATTTTTCGTAACAAAGTTTTCATTACTTTATTTAAAAAAAAAAAATTTTTTAATTTTTTTTAGGATCCCTTAAACTAATAATCCACTTCTAAGTACATACATATTATGTACCAATATACTTTGAATGTGGACGTAAAACATCTTTAACGTTTCAAGCCAATTAAATACTTAACCATAATAATGTTACCGAAATGCTATACAATAAGCGGTTTTAATTTTAGGAACAATGTCGTGATGATTATAAATCGAGGGCAAGGTTATTCAATAAAAAAATATACCCATACCTCATTTGAGGCTTTAATATTATTTTATAGTATTTTAAGTATAAAATATTATTTAATTAAGAAAATCATAGCTATTAAACATATAAGTTTTACTGAAAAATTCAGAACAATTTCTGTGTGGATTTCAAAACAGCTGCTGATTGTTCTTGAAGCCATGATACAGTTGATATAACATATTCATATTACATGCCGTCTCCATTAATATCAGTGTTTTCTCAAGAAACTACGATATGATTTCTTTCATTTTGCATTTTTTATAAGCTGAAAAAGAAAAAGCTATTATTTCGCAAATAGCTTCTTGGATCAAAATAATTCTTTTAGGCACGCCTGCACACTTTTTGAAGAATGTTAGTTATTGATTCCATCAAAGAAAAATTAATGGACGAATCACGATATTACGTTCCCTTGAATTCAAAACCAGCTAGTTAAATGTATAAATGTACAGGGTGCGGAGAAAGTTCCCACATTTTTGTTTAAAACGTTTTCTTGGCGGTAAAATCATAAGTTGGCGATTTGTTTGGCACATATTGTTTATTGGCATTAAAAGTATTTGAGGTTTAATCATTTGTTCTTTGTTAGTTCATTGAGTTAGTGAGTTATGAATCGTGAAAATGTGCATGTTACTGTCGATGAATTACACAAGAAGGGAATGAAAACAGCCAATATTATTCGAATGACTGGATTCAAGAGTAAAACAGTCTAGGACGCTGTGAAACGCTACAAGGAGACTGGAGGGACTGCCGACCGTCCACGGAGTGGTCGTCTAACCACTGCAACGACTCCAGCGAATGTGCAGAAGATCCGCTGTCGCATCCGTCGCAATCCAGAGCGCTCAATGCGAAAGATGGCCAAATAACTGGAGATCAGCAGAAAAAAAAAAAAAAAAAAAGCGTCCGAACCATCGTGAAAAACAAGTTGGGACTTCGTTCTTACAATATCAATCGCCTCCACTTCCTCAATGACACAATGAAGCAGAAACGATTGATAAAAGCTCGACGGATGCTTCGCTTGACCGCTGGTGCTCGCCGTTCGAAGGTTCTCTTTACCGATGGGAAAATCTTCACTATCGAGCCCACACATAACCGTAAATCATTGCCAACTGCTTATGAAGGGTCAGAAGAAGACCGCTGCTGCAAAAATCATCGGACACAGTCACTTTCCAGCCTCCGTAATGGTCTGGGCTGGCATTTGTGCCAATGGGAAGATGCCGCTTGTTTTCACTGACAGAAACGTCAAAATTAATGCTGCGAGCTATCAGCAGCGGGTTCTCTGCAATGTACTGAGGCCATGGGCAACAGGACACTTTAGCCAAGATTGATTCACACTCCAACAAGATTGGGCTCCTGCCCATTCGGCACGATCGACGATTGCCATCTGCGAAGATCTGTTCCCAGGTTTTTGGGGCACAGATGTTTGGCCCCCTAACTCACCGGACCTCAATCTGATGGATTACTCGGTGTGGTCAATCTTGGAGGAAAAAGTCTCGGGAAAACGATAAGCACGGTCGACATGCTCAAAACGGCTCTGAGGCGTACCTGGAATGAGATAACGGTGGATGTGTGCGCGAGCATTTTCGGCAATTTCAGACTGCGTCTCCGTAAATGTATTGAAGCCCAAGGAGCCAATTTTGAACAATTGTTATAATTTTTTTGTTTAATGTTATTATTATTGTTTCAATAAAGAGTTTTTATTGCTTTAACTTGTTGAATTATGTGTTAGTTACAGCCTATTGAAATATCTAATAAAATTGTGGGAACTTTCTCCGCACCCTGTAGTCTGCCACTCTAGGACTCCAGTATGACTTCTTTAGCAAACAAAAATGTTATTATTTAAAATATGCTCTGTGTGTTTTGTGTTCTGTTTAATTAACTATATATAAAATGCTATGGAGAAGTCAATTAAAAAACTATATGAATAAAATAGATAAATTAATTCATCCTCTTTTGGGGGGGGGGGGGGCAAGGTCCTCCTGCCCCCCCCCCCCACCTTAAATCCACTACTGAGTAGAACAGTATTGAGCTAAATTAATCATGTTATAAATTATTTGTGGGCAACAGTTTGAACTTATTCATGCAAAGCAGTATCATTTATATTACTAATGTGTGTAGTTTTCTTATGGAAAATTATTCACTTCTAAAATATTGCAAAATTTCTTTTTGTTTTAACTAATAAGGTTTTATTTTCAGCAGAACTCTTCCTTTTTTTTTTTTTTTTTTTTTTTACACATTTTACCAACACTTTCTTTTTCTCATGACGATTTTAGATTTAAAAATGCCTTTCATTAAAAAACCTGATTTTTAAGGACTCTACTAGTTCTTAAAAATTCAACGAACTGATAATAAAATGTAACCAGTTATAAATCAATATTAAAAAAATATTAATAATTGAATTATTTGATACCAATAGGAATTCAAATAAAAGAGTGCAGATTACATCTGTGACGAACTGTTATAAAGAGTAATAATAAATTTATAAATTAACAGATACTGGGATAAATTATATATATATATATATATATATATATATATATATATATATATATATATATATATATATATATATATATATATATATATATATATATATATATATATATTAGGGTGGTCCTTATTTTTGAAGTTGTAGGTATTTTACACGACGCCCCCTCAATTTGTTCTATTATACAAATAAATGATCCATGCAAAATTTTAAGTCAATCCATGAATATTAACACGTGCCCTTAGGGCCCCCTTCTTTGAGTTTCGAAGAAAAAATTGCGGATTTTCTCATTTTTCTGTAAAAATATTCCTAGGTTTCAAATTTAAGTAATTTTGAACCTCAATAGATGTTGATACTTCCAGACCAACCATTCTCTCACTTTCATTCTGTAAAATTTTACATATTACATAGGGTACATGTACACCAATGGCCTTCGGACAGGCATACCGCTATTCGCGCTCGTTTCAAACCAAGCGGCAGGGGAACATTTCTTTCCACCAAGATGGACACAAGGGATTCTAAAGGCCATTAATGAATGGCCTAGGCCATTAATGAATGATTTTTGAAACAACAAATTCTCTCCTCCAAGCTTTGGGGGTGTTGATTTAGAAAATTTTCTGTGTATGTAACAAGTGTGGCAAATAGGGTCACTGGGTTTCCATGTTATAAATGTAAGTAATGACAATTATATTTTAATTCGCTGTTCTTTAGTTATATACTTAAATGTTTATGCATTCTTATAATTTAAATTTTGAAAAGTCATCGATTACCCTACCATAAAAATAAACTCTATTTTCCATATCTAAGATATAAATTTAAAAAAATTCCAAATCGGAATAATGTAAAAATCTATATTTTAAACTGTCTTCTATTTCAGTACATAGTCCTTTATTATCATCAAATTCCTTTTGCAATTCACAAGATTTAGAAACCGAAATAGGTATCTATCCTAACCTGTTGAAATTTTTTTTCTATATCTGGTCTACCACAACGCAAAAAAGCTTGACAACTATTGATATATGCTCGCATTTCATCAATATTAGAAAAATGCCATATTAGGGACAAATATGCTGCTCATTTATTAACAGCCTATGTAGATGCTGTAAATTTAAATCCAAATAACCTTATGATCAATCGTACATACCTTTAGAGAGCAAGAGAAAATCTTCGAGAGGTAAAATCAGATTTCATGGATTTAAATTTAGATTTTTTAGTTATTCCCTGGGATACAGATACAGATGTAACTGGAAAAAACGCCGATAGGTTTACCATGATAGCTACAGGTCCCAATGTTGAACAGCTACTCAGAATTTCTGAGATATTTCTTCAGTTGTATATGATATCTTAGATGATTTCTCTTTATTGCTAACTGTTCAAGCTGTAGTGTTTTATACAGCGGCTTACAATACCGGCCGTATAAATTGTGCATGTAATTTTTTAGGGCAAAAGCTGAACGGTGATATATTGCATTTGTATTGCTATCATCATGCACTTGAAATCGGACTACAGAGTGTCTTTAAAGAAGTTCTTGCCTTTCTTAGTTCTAGACTCGATATTCCATTATTTAAGCGCTTCAAAATTCAAAAAGTACACATACCACTTAAATTCTAAAAGAAGAATTTGATGACATATTATTGTTCGTAGAAAGCGAAATTAAGAAATATTACAGAGAATTCTCATAACGTGTAATAATATTTCTTGGTGAAGTCCTCCCTCCTACAGGGATGGGTTTTCGGCAACCTGGAGCTTATGTGTGAGCCAGATGGGTGGCAAAAGGAATTTATTGTTTAAATATTTATATACACTCAAGAGCCAAAACATTATGACCACCCCTATAATTTGCAATGAACTCACCTGGATGATGTGGAAGGCACGTGATCAGGTGGAAGTGGTATTTAACTGCTGCTGGAGAGTCTGAAGAATCATTCTTCCACTTACTTCTGTGTGTGATGGGAAAGGCTGCGGATCTAAGCGACTCTGATAGAGTGCAGATTGTAATGGCTCGAAGACTCGGAACAAGTATTTCAGAAACTGCACGACTCGTGGGTTGTTCGCGACCTACAGTTGTTAGTACTTATGCAAAGTGGATGAATGACGGTGAAACCAGCAGTAGACGATATGTTATTGGACGTCCACACGCTATCGAAGAAAAAGGTCGTCGGAGACTGTCTCGCATGGTGAAGCAAAACCGAATCCAAACAGTGGCTCAGCTGACTACCCAATACAATGCAGGGCCAAGTAGAATAGTATCAAAGCACACCGTTCAGCGGACACTGTTGGATATGGGGCTATGCAACAAACGTCCCACTCGTGTGCCTTTGCTGACCAAGCGTCACCGCCAACTGCACCTACGCTGGGCCCGGGAACATCGCGACTGGTCCATGAATCAGTGGGAGAGAGTTGCCTGGTCACATGAATCACGTTTTGTCATGCATCACGGCGGTGGCCGTGTCAGGATACGCCGTCTTCCGGGCGAACAGTTGCTCCCTCAATGTACAGTAGGTCATACACAAGCCAGTGGTGGCGGTTTTATGCTTTGGGGGACGTTCTCTTGGGCGTCTCTGGGACCAATGATTGTGGTACAACAGATCCTGAATGCCACAGGGTATCTGAACATCATTGCGGACCAGTAGCACCCTTACATGGCCTCTGTTTTCCCAGCTGGAAATGGAATGTTCCAACAGGACAACGCCCCGTATCACAAGGCTAAAATTGTGTTGGAGTGGTTCAAAGAACATGATGCTGAATTCCAGTTAATGTCCTGGCCGCCTCACTCACCGGATCTCAATCCAATAGAGCACATTTGGAATGTCATGAGATGGCAGCTCAGAGTTCAAAGACCACCAATTCGCAATATCTCGGATTAGCGTAACAATTGCTTAAACATCTGGTACAATCTGTCTCCGGCCATCTACCAAGGACTTGTGGCATCCATGCCAAGGCGGGTTAAAGCTGTGTTGCGCGCCAAAGGTGGGCCAACTCGTTATTGACAGGTGGTCATAATATTTCGGCTCTTGAGTGTATTTAGGAAACAATTTAAATTGACCTTACATGAAGAGAATGCCCGTAAATGCGGTTTTACAGTTTAATGTTGTATGAAGATATAGTTTTTCGCAGCAACCCGTTTTAGGCCTTTTAAATTAATATAAAGTCTAGTGTCTAAAAAACCTGCAGTGTATAAAATGATGACAAACATGCAGCAAAAGCAGTGATTGAAAAATTCATAAATCACTTATTGTACTTAGCGGATGAACTAGTAGCTTTGTCCGTATTGGATGAAGGAATTAACTTTGAAGATAGGAATAGACTACTTCAAAAAATGCTTGCTGAATAGGAAGACGTGTCTGACGACTGTATAAAAAATTTCAGATAACAGTAGATGATTTGGAATACTTTCTTAGTAAAGATCTTCCTCTTTATAGAATCAATTACAAGTCAATAAAACTGTTTGATAAGTTACAAACACCAAAAGATGTTTTCTTATTTCATCCTGATTTATGGCAAAATGAAGGCAGCTATTTAAAGGGAAGAGATATCGTTGAAATGCTGAAAGTTGTGAATGATACAACTGAAAGAGGAGCACGATTAATCGAAGAACTTCACAATCAATTTACCAAATATGAGTCACAAAAGCAATTTAGTATTTTACAGACAGTTCAAGACTAACGGGAAAAAAATGCACACGATTGAGATACATTGAGAAAAGCGTACGACTAAGGTAAAGTTTCTAAAGCACTGTTTCATTCTTATTCAACGTAAAATCTTTAGACGATATGAAGTAATTAAAAAGATTAATTTTAGTGCTACCTCTGTAAAAATATTTTGCAAACATAGGAGAAACGATGTACGGGGTCTGAAGTAAAAACTCGAAGATTTGTGGGAAATTATCAAAAGTGTTAAAGTTCAACGTCCTAGGGGCACGAGTTATTATTGACCGATCGAGTTCAGATTTTGCACCGATTACTTTTTATTATAGTGTCACAAAACTAGGGGGCGTCACTTGTTGAATTCCGAAAAAAAAATTTCCCATATAAATAAGGACCACCCTAATATATATATATATATATATATATATATATTATTAAAAAGGTTTTCACATCAAAATGAAAATTAAACGAAAACAGATTTTTTCCGGGCAAAAAAAGAAAAAAAAACTTCACGTAATTATATAACTTGGCTTGAGTTATATGTTACTATAATCTCAAAGAAGCTTATTTTTTTTTAATGAATAATTTCATACTTTTAATATCTTAATTTTTATGCGCAAAATAGATAAATAATGAACTTGGCAACACACTGAAACTCATGGCTATGACACAATTAAAAACAAAACGACGTGTTCTTAAAATAATTTTGCTACAGTTATTGAGACATTTTGAAACTAACTAAACACTAGAAAATTTACATTAAAAATAAATAAAATAATTAGTATATTTAAATTTTGACGGCTTTGTTATCTCAGAAAAATCAGTTTTAAAAACAGGGCAAATATTTTAATACTGCTGGCAATTTATTAAGTGCCGTTACATAGTTCAGCTTTGCAATGTTTGAAGGAACTATTTATGATGATTTTAGTGAATGTCCTTATTATCCCATGAAAATTAACAAACCATGAGACAATTTCATGAAAAGTAAAAAATATTACAATTTGAACAAGAGTTTCAAAAAGTATCTGAAATTGCACAGCAGTATTGATGAAAACATTTAAAATACATAAATAATCTTTCAATATATTTTGATATAGTAATTTTGAACTGTTGGAACATCTTAATGCACTACACCAAGGCATCTTCACATGAAAGATAGCGTTTGATGAAAAATACGAATGGCAAAGAGAAAATATCTAGTATTCCGCACAGTGAAATCACACAAGCAACGACACAAAATGGCGGACTGAACCCACATGATTGCCCGCCTCCAATTGCAGTCGAAAGCGGCGCGCAGTGCATGGATCAAAGTGTGGCGCCACTGAAGAGAAGGATCCGGGGCTTTGTTCCTTCTAATGCTTATTGCTTATCCCTACCACTTTTCGTCACACAAAAAGGTTGGATTATAACTTCAAAGCCCTCGCATAAAAAGTTTCCCTTAAAAAATCTTTGAGCATTTTCATCAGCATTTTATCATAAAAGTATTGATATTTCAACCCACAAAACTTTACATGTACCTAATTTCTCACAAACAATAGCTTTGTGGCTGGGAGGACTTTTACAATCTCAAAAACCCATGATAACGGTCCTGATCTCAAAGGTGATTTAACACTTGCTAAAACTTAATTATGTATCAATCATGGCATAATTATTTAACAAGAAGTTCTGTCTAGAACTAGACGAGCCTACTTTCCCGTATACCCATACTACTTTCTAGTACCTGATCAATATTCTCAAAAATAGGTAAAATCGCAAATTTTTTAAAACATATTTTTAAAACACTAAAAGCTTATTTCTAGGAATAAAATACTCCTCACTCATCTAAAAAAATTAGATGCGTAAAAAAAAAGCAGCAACTTTTAAACAAAGCAGCTAATACATTTTTTCCATCAAAAAAATCTTTAACAGCTTTCAAAACGAAAAAATATTAATTAAAATTAATAACCTCATTAAAATAAATTCATCATATCAAAAAAAAAAAAAAAAAAATCGTTTCTTTTTCCCCTGTTGCCGAAAACAATTTTTTAAATGAATTAATGCCCTAACCAAAATAAAAAAAAAAAACAATAAAATGTCAACTTAAAGAAATAATTTTCATTGTCAAAAAAAAAAAAAAAAAAAAAAAAAACGTCTGCGCATATCTTTATGTAGAAACATAAATGACTTCGAGTTGATTCGCCGAAAACTGAATACCTAAATTAAAATTTAGCGTAAAAATAAAAACAAGTCAGATCAACAATAATTATTTCACAATCAAAACCATAGCTGCGAAGTCGGAGTCAGAGTCAATCTCATTTTGGGGTAAAGGAGTCGGAGTCGAATATCCAAGACTCGAAGTCAGTCATTTGTCCTCTGTGTATAAATTTTTGGCAAAGCTACGAAGTCATAGTCGAAGTCGGGGAGTCGGAGTCCGATTAATTGTCGGGCACAGGAGTCGGAGTCGGGGCCAAGTGCCCCCTAAATTCTCGTAGTCGAAGTCTGGAGTTTGGCGTCAAGAGCTATTTCCAACAAAATTTGTTTGAAGTAAATCCGCCTTCAAGTACGGAATCTACATTGACTTTCAGTTTTCCGTAGGCGCTAATGTTAAGGGATTTGAACTGTTCAAAATTGAACGGAAAATTGTTCAAATCAAAAAGATATTTTATAAACAAGTTTTTCATCAAACACTTTTTCCTAAAAAGTTTGTTTGAAGCAAATTCGCCTCATGGTTCAGAATTGCCTTCAATTTCCCCGTAGGCGCTAATGTTAAGTTTTTTTGAACTGTTCAAAATTGAACAAAAAATAGTTCAAATCAAAAAGTAAAATATGGGAATGAGATGTCCTCGCCAAGATCTTTCGAATAAAAAAAAAGTGTGTTCGAATCGGACTATTCATTCAAAAGTTATTGGGGGGGGGGGGACAGACAGACAGACAGACAGACAGAAGGACAGACCGACAGACATTTTTTCCCATCTCAATACCCTACTTTCCAATTTTTAATTTTTCGATATTTATTCAATTATTTTATTTATTTTTGACTTTTTTTTGTTTTTTGCGATATTTTTAAGATTCATTACGCCTTCTTTCATGCTTTTTTCTTCTTTTTCTGACTTTTACTGGGAAAGTAGGCTAAAAAGTACCAACACACTACTTGAACCAAACTTAGAACACCTCAGTTTTCTGTTTATGATGGAACACACAGCGACTGACACGCTTGTTGGATAAAAAAGGAGTAAATTACCAAAATAACCAAAACTGTCTACAATTCATTAAATTTTTAATAAAATAGTACATTTTAAATTGGCTCGCTCAACCAAAAAATCTATAAAAACTGTGCCGTGTGTCAAGCATGTGTTGTTCTTCATATCCACCTCAAACGCTTTGGCAAATTCATGTAGTTACATTAATTTTATAATCGAATTGATTTTTTTTTTTAAATTTCAACTAATAAATATTTGGCAGAAAATCATAACAAAACGTTTTTCCTTAAATCTAAATATCATTAAAGGATACTGCCAGCAAGCATTGAAAGTATTTTATTTCCTCTGCATCTCCTTTCAAAAAACAAAAATTTGACACTGTAAATACTTACGTTGCATAAAGAAAACATTTAACTTGGAGTTTTATAGCTTGAAGGAACATTTAAAACGATACATAAGTCAATTTTTGTCTAAGAAATGATCAGGAAAAATAAAACCTTAACATTAAAGCATAAGTTAAAATGGTTTTTAATATCAAGTCCCATTCGTTTAAAATAAAAATTTCTGCTACATACAGCATTTATAATACAAATCACAAGTTAAGATTTCCTCACAAGTGTATGTTTTGTTTACTCCCACTCGTCGCCAAGCACGAAATTGATCGCGCCAAACCGAATACAGAGATCTATCGTTAAAAATATTTAATTTACGCAATTTAAACTTTTGCCTTGTCTTAAAGTGTTGTTTTTCAATAACGTTGTGATTGGAATCATCGATTTAACAGAAAAACTAACTATAAAAGACCCAAATAAAGTGTCAGAAGGGAATTTTAGCACACCGAAACACATGTTCTTGATATAATTACGCGATAGTTAAAGAAATAGGAATGGACTCACTCAAGCAAAGCTACACACGTATAATTTGAACATTGTAGAACAGTAATATGAGCATTAAAATCCTGAACTCAGCTTTAATTTTCCAGATTCTGGGTTTTTCCACAGCACTGTCATAAGCTCCATGTTAATCCTACGGGAGAAGAAGAAACCTTGCCTCACGTGGTCTTCGACCAATAGGAAAATGATGCCGCGTTGTCGCAACTATGAAAACTACGTTTTCAGCGCGGTAGTTCTAGTTCAGCAGCAAACGACGCTCCAATCAAAATGTAACTATCGTGATAGGAAAGTCATGCGCATTACGATCAAAACCAGTGTTGCCAGATTGGGGGAAATTTCCCCATTTTGGGGAAATCTGGTGATCTCTGGGGAAATTTTGGGGAAATGAGTTTTTAGGGGAATTCTTTGCGGAAAAATTTTTTTCTTGGGGAAAACCTGGGGAAAGAAAAAATCTCGGTGAAAAAAGAAATTGAGATTCACGACAAGAAGTAATGGTTACATTATTTGTATCAAACAGAATGGTTTAGCTTTGATCAACTTTATTGGAATTTGTATTTCGCATTTTGTGGAATATTTATAAGTGTGATTAAGAATGTTTCTGGATAAATATATAAAAAAATCATAGTTTAAATATACATACAGAAGCAGAGTAGTAAATGCAAGTAGAAAAAAAAACATTTGGCTATTTCTTATCTTTCGGTCCGACGCTTGTTATGACTAGTGGCACCCGCACGGCTTTCCCCGCAGTAGTAAATTAAAAGGTGTTTTGGTTCCCCTGTACATTTACAAATAATGCATGATGAATTTCTCGCCAATTGGCTTGCCCACGTTACGGTTCTACGTTATGATAGCTTGGTAATTTACTCGTCCATCTTATGATAATTTTGCTAGGGAAAATGTTCTTAAAAGTTTAATGGAAAAAGAACAAATTCGAATTTTCGAAAAATCGCTTCGAAATGCACACCCCTATGCTACAAACTAATTTTGCGCCAAATTTCATGAAAATCGGCGTAAAGGTCTAGGCGCTATGCGCGTCACAAAGATCCTGACAGACAGAGAGACTTTCAGCTTTATTATTAGATAAAGAAAGATAAAGACAAAGAAGACAAAAAAAAAAAAAAAAGTAAAAATGGGATGAAAAAAAAAGCTGAGGAATTTTATAAGAAAATTTGGCTATTTGAGGAAAAAAATTTTTTTTAGGAGACAAAAATATTAAAGGAAGTCGATTCATTTTATGAAAATATTAGTGGAAAAATAATTTTTGAATTCGGGGAATTTTGATAGAAAACATCGCTTCTTGGGGAAAAGTAGGAAGGGAATTGAGGAAATCTGGATTTCACCATCTAGCAAAACTGATCAAAACATTAAACACGACCGGATTGGCCAAATACACTTTGAGATCTCGCTAACCGCTACCGACAAGTTGCTACCGAGTCGACTGACAGAGCAATCGCAGCCTTTCCGAACGCGGTTAGGTGACGTCTACGGTTCCACCGCAAGTGTTTCCGAACGCTTACGATGGTAAACAAATCATAAAGTGGACGTAAAAGGCTCAAAAAGTGGCAAATGCGGATGAATATTGCATGACACGGGCTTGAAAACAAGAAATATTTATTCACATAAATAATATAACGATACACATTTTAAACACAAATATTTTTAGAAATTGTGACTCCCAAAAAGGTTTAACAGTTACATGTGTAACTTAAAGCAGGCGTGTCCAATCTGCGTTTGTAAGTGTTTTCTAAACAAAAATGTATTAAAACAATATTCCAATAAAAGTTTCATTATAAAATACATTGTTTTTCGATCATTTATTGTAATTTTTAAAACTGATTTCCAACGTGTTCATTTTTAAAAAGGTCAGTTATATTAACAATTGCATATTCCCCAATACCGGCGAATTCCCCAATATCGGCGAATTCCCCGAACACTTGAAAACCTTGGAGAAATAATCAGTAACGAATGTGCACCCATTCAATGCGAAACTTTTCACTTAATGTAATTAATTTCGTCCTCCGATTTTGATATGAGATAAGCCAACGATTATTTAAAAATTTTGTAAAATTGTACCAAGATTTTTCATTATTTTTGTTTGATATATGGGCTTAACATGAATTTTCTGAAAGTTTTTTTTTTTTTTTTTTTTCATTTTGAAACTCCTGTATGATTTCCTGTTATAAATATTTTAAAAACCGTTAGTCAGGATATCCTGTACCTAAATTAATTTACCTCAAAATATACACCTGACTAGAAGAAGTTCCGGAATATGTAGAGCATTGTATCTAGAATAATATTTTATCCGTGCTGGAGAAGGGAAACAGTTGTTTCACGATGATAAAACACAAAACTGGGATTTTCACAATTTGATTAAACAAACTCAAAGATTCGGGGGAAACTAACTTTTATTATAATATTCTACCAGTTTTTAAATTGTTGCTTTAAGTGTAACTATCTGTTACCAGTGTAATTGTTATCGTTTGTAGTCGAATGATTCATAAACACGTCTTTCTTTTCACTCAGAGAATTTGGTGGAAACTAACTTTTTTTTTTTTTTATAAAATACTACCAGTTTCTAAATTGTTGATTTAAGTATAAGTATCTGTTACGAGTTACCTTAGTGCAAGTCATAAGTGCGGAGAATAATTCGTGTGATACTCGCTTCTTTTCACGCAGAGAGGCGGCGATAATGTAACTCACAAGCAAACACCCAACCGTTGCTCACTCTAGATGCTCAAGGAAATCCATTGAATTTCGGCCCTCTTTGAAATATTCGATTCAGAAATGCACGCTGAATTTATTAGAATTCCAAATGGCTGAAGCTAAGCTCACCGCTCCGGAACTATTTCATCTGGGCAGGAGCAGTGGCGGATATGTTAAAGAAAACGGCCCTGGCATAAAGGGATGTCGCGGCCCTATAGTTTCTGTAGACACTAATTTTTACAAAAATGATTGGGAAACGATATCACTGAAATTAGAGGAAATTATTGAAAAAAAAAAAACTTTCTTTTAAACAAAATTTAGCAAATGGGATTCGTTTCTGTGTTTTAATAGTGAACAATTGATACAAGATAAGCTAAACTTTTGTTTGTAAAAAAAAAAAAAAGTGATTGTAATAATCTATTTAAGTATTTTTAATGCCTGGTGCTGTATTGATTATTTCCGTGATGATATCTTCTAACATTATTTCAGTTAGAATAAGGAGGCGAGGGGTATGTCCTACCCCTTATTTTTTCAAACACATGTATCAATACAAAGAGAGATAGGGAGTACATTGATTTTCTGTATATGGGAGTCAATAAATATTAGTATTAGAAACTTAATTGTAAGTTTAACATTGAGTCAGAAATAAGGGATCCTGGGGTTTCTTCCTCGAAAATATTTTCAAATTGTAGTCCTAAAAACGAAATTTTAGATGATCTCTGGTGATGTTAGGGAGAGCGGAGATTCGAGGGTCCTCTTCCGGCAATTTCTTGGAAGTGAAACTCCGAACTTGCATTTATATATTATCTCCAATTATGTTAGGAAGATGAGGTCCGGGAAAAATTTAAAATATTAGCTCTGAAAACGCAGTTTTAAAAGATTTTGGTTGATGCTAGGAAAAGGAGAGTATTGAGTAACATCCAACAAGAACTTTTTTGAAATTGAAATCCTAAAAAGGCAGTCGTAAGTTTTTTTTTTCTTTTTTTTTTTTTGATAAAAGCTAGGACATCGACTGTTATTCAAAGTTAAGTTCCAAAAACGAAACTTTTACCGACCTTCAATGATTTTAGGACAAGGAGTTATGGCGAGGCTCTACTTGGAATTTTTTGGAAATTGAAGCATTAAAAACGAGATTTTTTATGTGCTTTACTGAAGATGACAAAGGGGGAGAGAGGAGGGACTTTCTTTGAAATTTTTCGATGCCGTATATTCGAAAACGGAGTTATAAACGATCTTTCATAGTGTTACTAAGAAGAGTGGATCGGGGGCTTTCACCCGGTAAACAAGACACCCGGAAAGAGAAATTAGAGGGTTAATATTTAATGCTAAAGATGAGGTTAGTGGGCAATAAAAGATATAAATTCTGGTGTACCTGCGAGTCCATGACACCATGACATGGACTTTTACATGATACAGAATCTGAAGTGAGAAACGAAGTAGATCGATAGGGAAAGTACTATGGTCAGTTACAAAAATTGCTTGGTGTTTGATGCTTAGCTTTAAATTTGAGGATTAAATTTAATTTTTGGGAATACGTCAAAAAATCTTCTGTCGTGATGTTATGGGAAAAGTGGGGATTTGGGGGTTTTCTTCCTTTTTTTGTGATTGAAGCCCAAAAAAGGTAATTTTAGACGATCTTCTATGATATTAGGGTTAGGAGATGCTTAAGGGGCCTCCGAAATTTTTTCGACACTGATTTGTGACGCTCTTTAATGATTGAGTGGGGACGTTTCTAGGTCGACTGTGGCGGAAATACTCTCCTCGAAGTTTTTTGAAACTGAAATCCCAAATACGCTGTTTTAGGCCATCTTTAATGACGTTAAACTAAGGAATGGGTTTCGGGAGTTTTTCCCAGGAGTTCCTTAAAATGCTAAGTGTCAACAATGCACTTTAGGCAAGCTTTGGTGACTAAAACGGAAGATTTAAGCTCTTTTGGATCCCTCTCTTCTCCCCTTTTGGCTACGTCCCAATCTTCTATTATTTATTTTATTGATACAAAATATGAAACACCCTCCAACAGTGTTCTCCGTAAAAACCATTTACATTTAGATTTTCCGTAATAAAATTTTCATTTAACAGCCTAGTATTTTTATTTGCTTGAAATGCAAGCTATCTGCGGCTCCAGGTAAAAAAAAACTTTTCTTGAACTGATCTGGTGCTTTGGTGACCTTAAATAACCTTAATGATCTTTGGTCTTTTTTTTTCACTCTCTGTTTTATTTTAAATATCATTCCTGCTTCACCTCTTGATAAAGTTTTGTTTCAATTTTCGATTCATACATGATTTTTACATTTAAACATTTAGAACTACTAGTGTGACTTTCAATATTTTCAATCTCTCTCGCTATACTTTAATTTTTCTCCTAGTTAAACCATATTTCTGGGGCCTGTGTCATTAAGAAGGAATAGATGGAGAGAGTACAACCCTACTATCCCGATACGGCAACAGTACCATGTGACTTGGGGAGCAATTTCGAGTTGACCGTAACCGCTGAAGAAGTTTTCATTAGCAGAAGCCATGCATGATAACAACCTTTAACTGTAGAAGGGAAAAATTAGACTTATAGTAATAGTGCAGTATTCTAGCATTGTAAACTGTGAGGAAAAAGCCACACCAGGAAATCCAGTAACTTTTCCCTAGCATGTACGAATGTTTTTTACTTCTAAATAAAGAAAAAATAACATTTATATGCATTCAACGAGTACATATTCCACAGTTGCCTATAATTTTTAAATTTTTGTACTTTTTTTACCTATAAAAGTTATAAAACACTGTATATCTTGAGTGCAAATAACATTTTAGTTCCATAAAAACACTTTTTACTTAACTAGTAGTGATTTTAACTGCTCTTAAACATTTTGTGTACATTTGCCTTGTTGGCGAGTATCTTCTAGCCAAGCTCCTGTGAACAGCAGATGCGCAAGAATAAAGATTTGCTATTTTTTTGCTTCAATTTAAATACTAGTATGCCTGCGTATGAAATCATTTCAAAACATCGATTACAATACATATGAATCCATAAATTTTCCGTCAATAACAGAACACTTTAAACTATTTGTACATGCCCGTTATTTCAGGGAATAAACATCAAAATACATGAAAAATGCAATTACATTATATTTTAAAATCCGGAAAGAAGTGGGGAGAGGGAGTTTGAACGATAGGCCTGTATTTGTATCCGTTATTTATTTATTATTATGCGGTAAAGGAGTTGGAGCCAGAGTTGCTCTGATTTGTAGCCCCGACTTCATGATAAGCGCCGTCGCGTCGTCTGAAAAATATTTAATGCCAAAAGAGCTATTGCTTGCCAAAACGCGACAACTTCCCAGCCAAACAAGTCACCTGACCTGGGAAACATTGGGTCCCAACTTATTTCACTGAGACATTTGCTATGGCTCCCTCCATTAGTATTCCTTCTCAATGGCCTGTGTACTTTTTTATACACATAACTCTGATTTTCAGGATGATATTTTTCATTTAAAAAAAAAAGAAGGAAAGGTAAATGGTAGAAAAGGTCGGTGTGTCGGCGACCCCTGAATATCATATGTTTATACATAATCATTTTTAAACTGAAGGGTCTTCAACCGTGGGTTTGAACCCTTCGAGGGATATTGAGTGAGACAAACTGAATATTTTATTTTTCGCAAAAAAAAGAAAGAAATGCACATTTAGGAGAGGTCTTTACTTAAATAATCTTTATAATACAGAATTTTTGATGCTCCAAATTGTGTTTTAAGATCACATTTTCTTTTAAAGCTTTATTGAAAAAATACTTTTTGTCACTTTAAATCGCAATTGTTATGAATTACAATTCATAACAATTGTGTGAATTGCCATTCATAAGTAAGTTTAAATGTGAAGTGCAATTCATAGATGAAATTGAAAAATGGACAAAAGTATTTTAACTTTTAAATACTGCCCTAGTTTTTCTATTTTTTATTGCATTACTAAAATGAAATTGGCGGCCCCATTTCTGAAAAACTGTGCTGGTGTAGCACCCCCACGGCACCCTTAGCGACGGCCTGTCACCCTCCATCCGCGGGCTTGAGCCCATGCGTAAAGAGGGTTTGAAGCTAGAGACTTACGTAGCGGTACTTACATTTTACTGTTGGTAGACAGGGCAACTGATCGGCCCGAAACATGACTGGCCCACCGGGAAAATGCCCGGTTGCCCGCCGGATGTATCCGTCACTGGGAAGGAGAAGGGAAATAGTTGATTAACGAATATAAAACACAAAATTTGGAGTGGAAGTAAGCTTTTTTTTTTTTTTTTGTAATACCTTACCAGTTTTTTAATATGTCAGTTGAATATAAGTACATGTTACCATTTTCCACGATTGATTTTTGTAAAACATATTCTAGATCTAGAAGTCCCCCTGTTTTTAACATTTAAACAGACTGTAGTAATCTCACTCACACTTTCACATCCAACCGTTGATCTCTTGAGATGTCTGACGGAAATCCATTGGGCTTAAGCCTCATCTTAAATCTTCGATTAATCGAAATTGGAATGGAAAATGTGATTATATATATATCTTGTTCAGTTTGGTTCAATGAGGAAATGTTTTTTAAAAAACAATATGTGGGTTGCCCACCCCTTCATAGATACACACTGTTTAGAATTATTTCCCAACACACAGTTCTGCTCTAGAGGGCGCTTCAGTTCATGCAGAGACGTTGAGTTTTTTTCATTTTTTCTTACTTCAAGTGTGTGCGTGTAACGAGATGCTTCGTTTTGATCAATGGTCTCTGTGTAAACTGAACTGGTGTATTATTCGTGTGAAACTTACAATAAACAAGAAGTAAGTGATATTCTGCGATTTTTCATTCGCATGGAACAGAAATACAAATGCAAATTATCCAACACACACCCCTAAATATCGCGAAGACCTCCCATCGAAAAATACCCCTCTAGTGTCCCCCCCCCTCCTTAAAATTTCGGTGGCGCGGTGTGCACCATGCCCCTCCCCAGTTGGGAACCCCTGTTGTGGTTTCCATGAAGTAATGCTGTGCTCCTGTTATTAACTGAACCTGTTATTAAGCATAACAGCAGAATATTACATACAATTTCGTCTATCGACATGCAGGACAGACTAATTACGTGATTGCATTTTAAAATGCATTAATACTGCTGGTGTATGTGTCTCATAGTTATATGTTCTTGAAATTTTTAAAAACTGGTAGAAAAATACAATCGCGATATATATATATATATATATATATATCCTCACGAGAGGGATGCTTTCCAAGACCCCTCGCGTAAGTCGAAATTTCGCGTTGTGGAAAAGGGTATGTGTAAAATGTTTTATAAACATACCCAAATAATTATAGACACTTGTAGACAGCATCTCTAACTGTTGAAAACCATTTCTTAACTATATATCACTGTTTCTCACATAAAAAACTGAATTTTTATTTATATTTAAAAAAAAACGTTTTATTCACATAAAAAACTGCTGCGATGCCCAAAATCAATGAAAAATCAATGGGAAAGAAAGACATACAATAAACCATTAAGTTACGTACATTATGTGATAAGAAAAACAAATGCACTATAATTGTACTATAAACTGTACAATAGATCCAGTAATGATATTTAACTTAAAAAGGGGCAGATGGTGATGATTTATGCTGCGTGATCAAACCATTGTTCTTACATAATTTTAAATGCGCAATACAGTTGCTTCACCAGTTCTTTCATAACGTTTCCATTCTTCTTGGTTTCTTGAACTCACAATACAAGAGCAGCTTCCATTTTCATGTTTTTTGCATTTTGCTTAGAAACTACTCGGTGAACTTTTACGGATTTCCTTTTCTTGCTTTTTAATTGCAGATATGGAAAATTCACTCATACCTAACTGTCCCTTCGACGCATTTTATAATTATTCAAGCACATAATATTTAGCTTTTCTTTAATTGTCAGAAACTTCCTCTTTTTCATTCTATCTTCAAACTTTAAATGAAATAGCGCTCTTAGGTGTCATTTTATTTCAACAACTTCCCCATATAGAACGAAAAATATAAATGGAAAATGAGGAGTAGTTATTTGTATCAGCGATGTTTAGACCAGTATGGTGTGGTTCCGCTCTCAGTGATGCCAAAGGGATGACGGTCCATTCAAGAATTTTTTTTTTTTTTTTAGTATCCAAGAACTAAGCCGATACTTATACACCGCGATTCCCTTCGGAAAATTTTCGTGTTGCGGGCGAAGAATTCGCGTTAGGTCTAAAATTCTTTACTAGTGAAAAAATCGCGTTATAGCCATTTCGCGTAAGTCGGACCGCGTTGTAGCGGGAGTCGACTGTACGGCTGATATTATTGTCATGAGTAACTTGTTGCTTATTTTATAAACGGCACATCTTTTTTTCAGAAAATGGTTTTTGGTATACGATACAAGTTTTGGAACGGATACAAGTTGGTGATATGTTCACAAATCATAACTTTCGATTTGCAACTAATTAGACCAAGACAACGGGCAACACGGATCAGCTGTGTGGACCAGGTATAGCCCGCTGGTCGTAGATAGGCCTTCACTGCTTTAAATTAAAGAATACTTTCATCTCGACCATTCAGTCCTTTCAGCGAGATCAACGCTTTCTGTACATGTAAAGAAGGCGAGTTATATGGCGGACCCTTTTATTTATTTATTTATTTATTTATTTACAGAGAAGCAAGACCGTTTCACATGGTTGGACAAAACTGTTTGAGAAAAATCTGATCCTTAATTCACGCTGTCCAGAAACAAAAAAAGGGTGGTTCGTTCTGACCCTGCAGTCAGGGTGGAAGTTTTAGGATCAAAAGCCTCCCCAAAATCCTTGGTTTTAACAAATACAGATCATGCTAATACTGTAGTTAAAAAAACGAGGTGAGCTCGAATGATGGACCCGATATCAAAAAGTCATATTTTCGAAACAAATGTACATTTTACAAAAAGTGATAAACGAATTTAAAAAATGAACCAATTTTTTTTCCTGTGAAGTTTAACTTCACAATTGTGGATGGTGTGAGCTCATGGAGCAAAAATAATCAATTAAAAAATCTCAATGTGAGAACCTTTTATTGCACGACAGGATTTATCTATATATCAGTTCGTCCAACATTTTGTTATGCCACACTGCTTGGTTTTCTGAATACACAAATCGTCGGCACCATGCTAAAATAACGAATGAGGTAATTGGCACTTTACAGGGGAGAGTAAAAGCAATTTTTTTTCCAACACACGCGTTTAGTAATTTTTAATGTTTCAATTTTTCAGGTAAAGTCAAGTGTTAAACTATCGTTTGAAATGATTACAACCAGTAAATAGCTTTGAGCGCTGCGGTCAGGGTTGCCAGACGTCCCGGATTTCAAGGGACAGTCCCGTATTTCGAAAAATTGTCCCGTGTCCCGGGGAACTTCCATACGGGACGGCTAAAGTCCCGTATTCTAGTTTATCACAATATTTTACAAAACGAAGCATTGTTTTAAAGGGAAAAAATTAAGTAAAGCAAAAAATGTGAAAAAAAAGAGCAAAAAGAAAATCGGCAGCAAAGGCGAAAAATTATTTTCGTTTCAATTTGGTTTTTGTTTCTACATAAGCGGCATACTTATGATTACTTCCTTTTTTGCTCATTGACTAATGTTGGAAATATACCCCTGCGCATGCGTCGGCAATCGCAAACGATTTTTTTAACACGCTTTTATTAGCTTCACCTGTATGTATGTATCTTGTAACGGAATCTTGCAGCTCAAATTTCGCCCACTTCCTGCAATCGGATTCTTTTGAAATTTGGCACGCGACCTCAGACCCGATGACAATGCAATATTCTATAATCAAATTAATTAATTAACTCTTTTTATTGTTAGTTTCGTCCAATTTTAATCAATATTTTGGCATAAATCCAACAATGTGAAAAAGGAAATTTTTTTAAAAATACATTAAAAAATGCTCGCAAAAATTATTTAAAAATATCTACAAAAACCTTTCATTTTTCTGCATCAGACAAAATTTGTTCAAATGTTCCAAGGTAATTAGAACATGAAATATAATTGTTTTTAACTAATTTCATGCCAAAATTTAGGTGAGCTTTCAATTGGAAATTCATTGCCGATCAGACCATTGTTGAACAAAACTTTTATTCAAATGCATCTCAAATTTTCAAAGTAATATAAATATGATTTTCGCAAACATACATGGATGACTCACAGTAGCTTCCCATCGGGGTGCCCTTGTCTTAACTTTAAGATATTACCTTGCACTCGTTTTGTAAATAATTTCGTCGTCTGATAATTCACCAATATCAGACTAAAAAACAGAAAAATAAAATAATAGTTTAAAAAACTAAAAAATCACGCTTTCGTAGCAAAATGAACGAAAAAGTGAAAAATTATCTTTGTAAGATAGTAGTTGACCAATCACTTAATTTTAATGTAATACAAAAAAGCGTGGGGGGCTTCTTATTAGTTGTCTTGAATTTCTTCCATTTGTTGTCCAAGCAAAAATGTAAATAGACAGCACCCCACGCTTTTTTGTATTACATTAAAATTAAGTGATTGGTCAACTACTATCATACAAAGATTATTTTTCACTTTTTAGTTCATTTTGCTACGAAAGCGTGATTTTTTAGTTTTTTAAACTATTATTTTATTATATTTTGATCGGTGACATTTTGTAAAGTTTAATGCTTTGGTACGGTTGAATTCCTCAGATTTTTCATGAAGAAACGTTATACGTTGGAAAGCACCCCTTAAAAATGCACCATATCCAGTAATTACCCTCAACCTTAAAAAATGTACCCCCCCCCCCCCCGCCCCCGCTTTCGCTCCTAGAAGCCTATCCCGCATTCACTGTTCTTGAATCTGGCAACCCTGACTACGGCAAACAATCAAATTAGATTTTTCACATTCGTTAGTTTAGCATGGGACCGATAATATAGTAGAAACATCCTCTCCCCCCCCCCCCCCATCCAATAGATCCTCCGTCGAAAAGAACACTTGATTTGTATCGGGAACTACTTTCAGAAAATAATAACTTGCAGTGTCAGTCGAAACGAAAAATCCTGCTGAATCGCCAAGAAAAGTTATTTACATTGTTTTTCCCGCATGGGATCCGGGAAAAGCATTTTCGTAGATCCCAAGCGTTATGGTAATGCATTGAGAGTGAAAGCAAATTGTGATAAGAAAACTTGGTTTGCTTAATCTGCCGATAATCTGGTTTGAAAGGTACAGTACATAAAAAAAGACATTTTATCATATATGTTGCATGGAAATATTTTTTTTTTCTTATTAGCGTCAAATTTGTGTTTGTAAAAATCCTAAACCTTTATGGCTCCATTGTTTGGCACATTTTGAAACTACTTTCTTTCGCTAAAGCAAATTCCATGCCTTCAGGTTTGCTCCGCAAGTATCACGTCACTCTGACAGTAATTTCGAAAACAGATCGTTTTGAATTCCTATCTTTTATAATAATCGTCCTATAATACATATAATTAATTGCATATTTTTTGAGATAAGTCGCCCTCCCCCTCCCCCTTCTCCCATATTTTTAAAGAAAATTAATGAGGAAACTAGAAAATTTCTTCAATTTTTTTAACAGGGTCAGTTAAAGGGGGGGGGGGTGCATTTGCGTCTAATGGGTGCAATCGGCATTGAAGTTCACTGCTTGGCATGCGTATTTGCTATCGCCATCTATTTAAATGTGCTGCTACTAAATGTTTCAGATAGTTAGTTATAAAATTATTTCGTGGGGAGTGGGGGGGGGGGATACAACAAGTAGGTAATTGCAATTCTGTTTTTTTTTTTTTTTTTTTTTTTTTTTTTTTTTTTTTTTACTGCTGCGATGAAAACTCATCAAGTGAATACTTTTCACGATTTTAGTGGAATGTTGAGACTTGATTTATTTGTTATTAAATAGCCATTTCTAAATTTTGTTTAATTTTGAGTGTTTACCCTTTTTATCAAACAAAAGTAAAGGATTCTGTGCTTGTTTTTACGATTTTTTTTTTTTTAATTTGCTGTTGTCCCAACTTACTTTTTTGCCATCAGTTAGATATCGTAGAGAAAATTTTAATAAATCAAAACGCAACAGAAAGAAAAAACGGTTTAAGTCTTTCATTCTGACTGAAAAAACGGCAATTCAGGAACGAGTGCGCTGGGTCATTCTTTTGAGAAGCAAAAGGTTTTTGTAACTTTCACTTTAAAGTATAACAAATACAATACTAGTTGAAATTCAGTTGCCTTTGATTGCCTGGTGTTGTTAATCACTATATCTTAAACACCCGTTTGGGCGGATTGGCCGCCTGATCGACACAGGTACTCAGAAATAAAGATTGGTCCGCGATGTGGCCAATTAAAAATAGAAAAAACAGGGCGAGAATGTGAAAAGTCGTATAATGTGAATTTTTCAGTAGGATAATTTCGAACTAGCGATCTTGTAAAAGATATTTGAGGAATTTTTCAAAGGTTTTACACATTCCATATTCTGCAATATTAAAACCAGATGTATTTCTCTCCTGATAACCTATTCCATTGTAATGCATATAACCAGAAAACAAAATAGCGAAATGCAAACACAGTTCATAAATAATTTTTATGACTGTCAGCAAATTTATACAGTAAATCCTGTGAAGTTGACCACCCTTGTAAGTTGACCACTTGTCTAAGTTGACCGCTTTTTTCAGGCACGGAATTAGCCCTTATCATATAAATAAACCTCTGTAAGTTGACCACCTGTTTAAGTTTACCACTAAAAAGATGCACCACCAGTAGTCAACGTACACTGGTTTCACTTTATTTAAACTTAACAAGGGTAAATTATGAACCGTTTTAGAGCAATTAGAATTTTTTTTAATCAAAAATTTTTAATGAACACAGCAAAAAACTTTGTTAGCGTAAGTTAGGGAACTGCATTTACTGCCTGTAATTAGTAAATGTGTGATAATTCCTACTGGAGTTAAAGGAGTGCAAATGCAAAGGCCTTGGAGGCGCGTTCCTTTCCAAAGGAACGCGCCATATGTTGAGAGTGAAATGAAGAATACAATGATAAAAGTGAGAAATTACATCAATAATGTATTCAGTGTTAAAACCAACAATCAATAGACAGAAAGCAATTGAGAAGACGTACACATTCGCGAACATTACTTAGAAATATGAATTTTATTAACAAAACCGAAGAATCCCTTAAAAGGGCGTTTTTTGTGTACGGCAGCGCAATTTCTTGATAGCCAAAGAAGGAACGAAGTGGTTAAAGAACGAAAATATATTACGAACAAGACTCATGAAAGCGCATGCGTAGAACTTACTTAAAAAAATTAAATTTCTTAGATAAAAGAAAAGGATCTCTAAAAAGGATACTATTTGTCAGGTGGCGCTACCTGTGTAGCATCAAGGAAAGTAAAACTATGGGAAAATAATTCAAGGTTAGTATGTTGGAAGTTTTTAACAACTATCTAAAGTAAATAAGTGGATGCATACCACCGAAGCATAACTTTGAAGAAAATTTTCGATAAGGAAACCAAAGAATCTCGTGAAGGTAGAAAATATGAAATAGCTCCATTTGCTGAAAGAAAGAAGTTTTAAAATTATTCACAAAATTTTCTGAAAGAACAGAAAAAGTGCTTTGTAATTCAAAAGGCACTAAAGAAATTTGAAATTGAAATCTGATGAAATCATTTTTATTCAGCTTTTAAATATAATCTTGTTACATTGTTAAAAGCTTTTAAAAAATTTAACTCAAGTTCTTATGGCAGATGTGTAATCCTCCCTTTCCCAAAACTGCTGGTTCACCACAGTCGCTAAGAACCGAATTCTACGAATGAAACTCTCCCAAAAAAAGAGACTTAAGACTTTCTGGAGCAATTCGACGAAATATTTTTTTACATGTTGTGAAAATTCTGATTGTTTACTCAATGATTTATAATCCATTACACTTTTATATTCAGCTTCCGAAATCCAAATCCTGAGTATCTAGAATCTCCCAAAAAAACAAAACCACCCAAAATGGTGGATGAGCTTTTTGTGACAAATTACCATCTTTAGCCAAAGTTTGCAGAAAAATTTATCACCCTGGAACCTTGAAATTTTTGGAGCTTAAAGTACAAACGGCTGTTAATACACTCATTTATTTTTGTGAATTTGAGCTCATTATATTTTTATAGCACGCGTGTAAACTTGTGAAAAAGCGCGGTGGGGAAATTTTTTCCTGGATACTATGCTGTCGTAAAATCTGAACAAAAATAATCCCAAGATTCGTAATTCGTAATTATATTGTAAAATCTCTTGTTTTTAATAGGTTACAGTTGCAGCGCTTAAATATCTATTTTCAAAAAGATATTATCATCCAAAGTGGCTATCAAAACCGTTCAAGTGAAAAATAGCCTATTTTCAAAGCGCTGTAGCTCAAGTTTGTTACCTCGCATCTTCTTTTCGTTTATACCATTAGAAAGAACACATTTTTTCCTATCAAAATGAGTTTTTTCTTCAATGGTGTTCTTTCGAATAAGGAAAAAAAAAGAGAGCTAGAAATTCTGTCTGTCGTAACGATTTGCCACGTTTAAGGTCAGATTGTGGAAAATTTTATCACACTGGAAGTCTGAAATTTTAGGAACTTAAAGTAGTTTTGGTTGTAAATACGTTTTAGTATTTTTGTAAGTTTGAGTTCATTAGCTTTTGTGTAGCAGGCATACAAAACCTTGACAAAACGCAGTGGAGAAACTTTTTCCTGGATTTTACAATATCATAAATTAAGAACAAAAATAATTGAAAAGTTCGTACTTGGTAATTCTATTGCCAATATACGTGGTTTTAAGTGGACAGAAGTTACAGAGCATAAATATTGATGTTATAAAAGATATTGCCATCCAAAGTGACAGTCATATAGGTTCACATGAAAAATAGCCTATTTTCAATCCGCTGTCGCTCAAGTTTGTCACCTTGCATCTTCTTTTCATTTGTACCATTAAAAAGAACATATTTTTTCCTATAAAAATAAATTTTCTTTTCTATGATGTTCTTTCAGATAAGCACGAAAAAATGAGCTTGAAATACTTTTTGTCGCTTACGAGAAAATCTCGTTCTAAATTGAATAAAGAATATTGGTTACCATAGAAACTGGTGTATAAGTGATTTTGCAACTGTTATTAGTCAGAAATAGTTTGTTTTTCTCTTTTAAAATGTTATTTTTTCAATTAAATCTTATAGAAACAGAAAAACACCCTGTTCTGGAAACAGACCAATGCATCAAACAAAACAAGATGCTTTTCTGTTTCTACCATATTTCATTTGAAAAATAGGTTTTTAAAAGATAAATAAAAAACTATTTATATCTACTAACAGTTGCAAAATCACAAAATCTTATTTCCACGGCAATCACCATTCTTTATTCATTGTGAAACGATATCTTCTCGTAAACGAGAAATAGTATTTAAAGTTCAAATTTTTTATGCTTATCTGAAAGGACATAATCTGAAAGAAAATTTATTTTTATAGGAAAAAAATGTGTACTTTCTGATGGTATAAACAAAAAGAAGATGCAAGGTTACAAACGTGAGCTACAGCGCTTAGAAAACTAGCTGTTTTTCATGTGAGAGGTTTTCATAGCCACTTTGGATTGCAATATCTTTTAAAAAATCAATATTTACGTTCTTCAAATTTTTCGCATCAAAACTGTGTATATTGACTGTAGAATTAGCAAGTACGAGCTTTTGAATTATTTTTGTTCAAAATTAATGATATTCTAAAATCCAGGAAAAAGTTTCTTCACTGAGTTTTGTCAAGACTTTGCATGCGTGCTACGCAGAAGTTAATTAACTCAAACTCACAAAAATACTAGAACGTATTTACAACCAAAAGTGCTTTAAGTTCCTAAAGTTTCAGACTTTCAGTGTGATAAAATTTCCCACAACCTGACCATAAACGTGGCAAATCCTTACGACAGACAGAATATCAAGCTCTTTTTTTTTTCCTTATTCGAAAGAACAACATTGAAGATAAAACTTTTTTTGATAGGAAAAAATGTGTTCTTTCTAATGGTATAAAGGAAAAGAAGATGCGAGGTGACAAACTTGAGCTACATCGCTCTGAAAACAGGTTATTTTTCACTTGAACGGTTTTGACAGCCATTTTGGATGACAATATCTTTTCGAAAATACATGTTTATGTTCTGCAACTGTAACTCATTAAAAACAATTATTTTTATATTATAATCACGAAGTGCGAACCTTGAAATTACTTTTGTTCAGATTTTAGAACAGCCTAAATTCGAGGAAAAAATTTCCGCACCGCGCTTTTTCACGAGTTTACACGCGTGCTATAAAAATATGATGAGCTCAAATTCACAAAAAATAAATGAATGCATTAACAGTCGATTGTACTTAAAGCTCCAAAATTTTCAGGGTTCCAGGGTGGTAAATATTTCTGAAAACTTTGGCTAAAAGTGGCAATTTGTCACAAAAAGCTCATCCGCCATTGTGGGTCATTTTTTGGAGATTATAGATTCTCAGGATTTGGATTTCGGAAGCTGAAAATTTGCATAGGGTAGTTTCAAAGGCATCTCTACACCTCTATAAAATTTCATCTAAATCGGAAATCGTCGAGTTTGGTCCACTAGGTCACTTGACATGGAATGACTCATTTAGAATTATTTCATCCGGGCAGGAGAAGGGAAGCAGTTGTTTCACGAATATAAAACACAAAACTGGAATTGTACAATTTGATTGAAAAACTGAGAGATTCGGGAGGAAGCTAACTTTTTTATAATATTCTACCAGTTTCTAAATTCAATATACCCATCTGTTGCTCACTTTAGACCAACGGTTCCCAACTGGTGGTTCGCAAAGGTTTTAAAGGCGTTCGTGAAAAAAATGTAGTAATTGCGGAGTTTCATGCTCAAGCGGTTTCAAGCAAATTTTGCTCCTTTTTATTCATTCGTCTCTCGCACATTTGATACTCTTAGCTAGAAATTATTTGCATTCTTCCTGACATATTTTATGCTTAAATAATTTAGTATGTCATTGCAAAGTGCCAGTTTCAGATCTTCCATTGACAATGCTTGGTGATAGCCCTGATGACATGCTGAAAAAGCTCTACTGATGAATATAATGTCCTTAGATGAAGGAATTTGAAAGCGTTTGTTTCCTCAGAAGCTTATGATCGGAAGGATTGATTAAACTTGATGAAAACATTACAGGGAGAATATACGAGCGTCTGAAATTTTTTGATGTTTCGTTTCTTTACCATTTGAGTTTGACGAACAGCTATCGCTCTTCTCCTGTGTTGAGTCAAAGAGTGACTCAACTGAAAAAAGCGTAGAAGTGTAATCACGCCGTTGTTTGTTGGTATAATTTTCACACTACATAGACTGCAATTTACTTCGAGTTTTATTGTCGAAAAAGTGAAAGAATGGCTAACAACGTAAAAATGCCTCACTCTCGTAGTGAGTGAGCTTAACAATATTTGTTTTGTTAAAAATTACATATTGTGTAAAAACTTAAGTAAATGCGTGTATTGAAAATAGCCACTTCTATTATTTTTCAATATATACAGTTTTCTCCTCACTGATAGCAAGAATTATTAGAAAATTCTTCAGCAGTCAAACGATTAATGTAAGCAGTAAATCTTTTTTAAAAAAATAAAACAGTGATTGTGACAACAAAAAAAGAGGAGTCTAATTAACCATGCACCTTGCGGATGATTAAGGCATTAGTTGTTCGAAATGCCCTCGGCCTTGTTCGACTACAGACTGTTAACTTGAAGCAATAAACGGCATGTTCCACACCAGATCAGCGGTTATCTGTGCTGCTTGTATGATTGTGGTGAGTTTTTCCTCTTTTAGTAATCAGCAGCAGCAATTTTAACTATTAATGGGCTATCTATTTACCCAGTTTGGAACCATATTTTTTCTTCCCCAACAAAAAACCAGAAGCGTATGACTGTCATTCGATACAGTATTTCTTAAATTAGAACGTGTTTAAATAAGGACCTCTGATTATGTTTAGAGAGAGAGAGAGGGACTAACAAAAGAGAGAGACAGAACTGTAATGTCTTAGTTGATGAACCGCGGAAAATTATTGATCGCGAGACAAATTATTTCTCCCAATTTATACAAAGATACAGAGTAACATAGCTTCTGAAAGATTCTTGTTGTGATGGTATTAGTCGCAGAAGTACTTTTTCAGTCGCCTTGCCCAGTATTAGTAGGGATCGGGGATAGATACAAATATATATCGCTAGATTTTAACAACCAATCAACCTTGAGAGTCGCAAGAGTGACCATGACTTGGACAAACAATCTTGTTTTAAAGAGTGACTGGTGAGTGTTAAGAAGGTAATCTACTTCCCCAGTAAGAAGATAGAAGAAAAATTCCTACATGTACTTTTGTAGTTCCGAGTTTGGAAGAAGGGTTAGAGGTTGAAAAATCGTCAGTAAAAAAGGGGGTGGGAGTAAAGAGCGCCTGAATAAAGTGAGAAAATAAAGTCCGGAGTTGGAGTCGGAGTCGGGCTGTTTTTAAGCGATTCCGACTCCGATTTTTTTGGTTCAAAATCAGTCCGACTCTTCGACACCGACTCCGACTCCACAGCCCTGACTAGACCACATGGATCAGATTCGCGGGCTTCGTGTAGTCAGCTGGCAGTAGGTCTTACAGGACTGCTTTAAAAGAATCTGTTTCTCCATTCACTCTGTACACAAACGGGAGGGTGGATTTGTCTAAAGATCGCTGAGGTGCAACCAGAGGGGCGGATGTAGGGTCAAAGCCCCTGCCAGAATCCTAAACAGTTTAAACAAATCCTGCCATTTCTATAACGGGAATCCTGTATAGAGTGAGCTCAAATGATGGACCTGATATGAAAAAATCATATCTTGGAAAGTACTGTACATATTACATTAAGTGACATGTGAACTTAAAGAGATATAAACCAAGCCCTCCCCCCTTTTCTCCCCCTGTGAAGTTCAATTACACAAATAAGGAAGATGTGAGCGTGTTGTGCAAAAACATGACATCCTTTCCGTAATCCAGTTTGTGTGAAACATTTCGGTGTCGCACTATGCTTTGTTTTCTTACTACAGGTAGACAACTTAATACATCAGATCCTTCTTCGAAAAGCATAACATGATTCGTATCAGGAGGGATGACTATAAGAAAATAGATTTTGTTGTGCACCACGTCGAAACCAAAAATTCTGTCGAATCACAGCTGAAGAGTAAAGGTTACATGCATTGCTATTACCGAAAAAAGTATTTTTGTAGATCCCAAGCGTTATGTAATGCATTGAGAGTAAATTTCACATGCCAGAATACTAGAAATACCTGAATTTCTGAAAGCAATATACAGGGTGCCCTGAAATAGTCCGATTGCTTTCAAAAATTTATGACAGGAAAATCGTTAGTGATAACAAAAGTAATTTTTGCAGAAAAACGTTCATGTGGTGGGAAGTAAGTTTCGTTCAGCCGAGTTCCAGATTTTAGTTCAAGAATTTTCCAATAGACGACGCTGCATATTGTAAGACCGTAAATCAAAGAAAGATAGAAAATTACATCATAGTTTTTCGAAAAATGTTTTTAATAAACAAAATTACACAACAATATTTTCAAAATGTCTACCGCCGGCTGCAAGCACATGTCGCAATCGGAGAAAAAATCGGGGAATTTCAATCCTCTTTTGATACAGAGACTTACTATCTAGAGCGCCATCTATTGAAACATTTTGAACTAGAACATCGAACTCAGGAAGGGAAAATTTACTCTTCATCACATGGATTTTTGCAAGAATTTTTTTTTTATTATTTTTTTTATCATAAACAATTTTCCTGTCATAATATTTTGAAATCAGTCTATTTCAGGACAATCTGTATGTACGCAAGGTACAAAAAGAGGAATGATATCTCTAGTAAATAAATTACTAGCAATAAAATCAGCATTTGAAGTTAGGTTAGTTAGCGAAAACACATCGCTTTCAGATAATTTTGAAATTTCAATTGTAATTTCATCTTCTAAGTGTTGGGCAAAGTGAATTAGGAAAAATCACGTACTTTTTTCAAAATGAGCAAATAGGACATATGGTTTGAAAGGTACAGTATTTAAAGAAGAGCAATATATTTTACAATAAATCTTTCTTGGATACGTTATTTTTCCTTTTCAGCGGCAAATTTGTACCTATAAAACCCATAAAACCTTACAGCGCCATTCATTGCCACAGTTTGCAACTGCTTTTTTTTTTCCTTTGTCAACGCGATTTCCATGTCTTCAGGAATAAACCGTAGAAATATCGAGAAAACTCTTGCAGTAGATTTTAAAATTTAAGCATTTTGAGCAGCTAACTAATCGCCGCTTAATACTACTTTTATAAAGAAAATATTTCAGGATAAGTCGCTATCTCCCCATTTCTTACCTAAATTTTAGCGTTTTGAGCCCCTAACTAATCGCCGCTCCATAGTACTTCTATAAAGAAAACATCTAATTTAATCGTTGGGTTGAAGTATTCTCCCTTCATTGAAAGTAATTGGCGTATCAGCAAGTTGATGCGGTCCGAGCTCCGAGTATTGCCTTTGCGAAGGTACGGCATGGTAAAGTAATAACTTCTATTTCGTCAATCAACATTTAGGGATTGAAGAGTTATGTGATAACAGTAACAAACTTGCTGCCAACGGTTAAAGACAGTGTCGTCAATTATATGTTTGTGAAATATTTAAAAACTGAGAGACAAGCACAATAGGAATATTTACTGTTCAAAAAAAGCAGTGTTTTTACACGGTGTTTCAAAAATGACTGACACATTTGAAAAATTATTAAAAGCTAAACGAGCATTGATTAAACAGTAAATTTTCTGACAGACAAACTTTCAAAAGTAGTTACAATACTCCTCAACAGATGGCGATGAAGGTATTTAGAGATGGCTGCAGGTGTCTGACTGAAAGGTTACTGTTTTGTCAAGCATATTGCATTGAAACAGTGTATTTCTTTCGTTACCCGTTTAGTATTCAGTGATTTTTCAAACATACCGCTTACTTTGGCGTTCTTACTGATTGCGTTTTTTTTTTTTTTTAAATACCTTTTAAAATACCAGCGACGCCATCTGTTCAGGAACATTGCAACTAACTTTGAAAGTTTGTGTGTCTAAAAATTTACTGTTGTTCCAATCATAATGCAACAAACTAGTATTTCTACCGCTGCCCGTTTAGCCATTATCGAATTTTCAAATGGATCACTCATTTTTGGAACACCCTGTATGAACAATTGTATGGCCCACGGCCGTAGATTGGTCTTCACTGCTTTAAGTGAACAAAAACTCTCCATCTTTGCCATTCCTTTCTTTCAGCGAGCATGTCAAAAACGCGTGTTACGGGAGACCCTTTTATTAATTTATTTATTTACACAGAAGTAAAACAGCTTCACATGGTTGGACAGAACTGTTTAAAAAGATTCTGCTGCTCAATTCAATCTGTGCAGAAACAAAAAAGGTGGTTCGTTCTGAAGAACTCAGTGGTGCAGCCAGTATAGAAGTTTCAGGATCAAAACCCTTCCCAAAATCTATGGTTTTAACAAATATAGATAATACTAATACTGCAGTTGAAAGATCAGAGTGAGTTCGAATGATGCACCAGATATCAAAAAGTAATGTTTTCGAAACAAATGGTACATATTGTAGAAAGCGATAAACGAATTTAAGAAATAACCCAAGTTTTTTTCCCTGTGAAGTTGAAGTACACAAACGTAGAAGGCATGAGCTCATCGAGCAAAATTATTCAATAAAAAAAAGTTCACTGTGAGAACCTTTTTTGCACGACAAAATCTTACCTGTAGTTCAGTTCGTCAAACTTTTATGTATGCCACACTGCTTTGTTTTTTAACTTCACAAATTATCGACGCCATGCTAAACTAACGAATGAGAAAATTGACACTTTTCAGGAGAGTCAGAACAATGTATTTGTTTCCACTTGACGCGATTAGTAATTTCTTTATGTCATAACTTTTAAAATAGCTTCAAGTACAAAACTATAGTTTGAAATGGTTATAACCAGTAAGTAGCCTTTTTTGAGTACTACGGCAAACATTTAAATGTGAAATACGTGGTTTGCGAATTCTCACTTTCGTGAGTTTATTATGGTGCTAATGATATAGATAGATCCCCTTTACTTCCCCCATTTAACAGATATTCCATTGAAAAGCACGCTTGATTAGTATCGGGAACTATCACTTTATGAAAATAATTATTTTCACTGCCAGTCACGAAACGAAAAGCCTGCTGTATCGCCGGGAAAAGTTATTTGCATTGTATTTCCAGTATGGGATCTGGGAAAAGCATTTTCGTAGATCCCAAGCGTTATGGTAATGCATTGAGAGAGAAATCAAATTGCACTATTGATTAGAAAACTCGGTTTATTTAATTAGCCGATAATTAGGTTTCATAGGTACAGTATATAAAGGAAGACAATGTTTTTTATCGCAAATATTGCATGAAAATACTATTTTTTCTAATTAGCAGCAAATTTGTGTCAGTAAAATTCCTAAACCTTTATGACACCATTGTTTGGTACATTTTGAAACTACTTTCTTTCTCCAAAGGAAATTTTATGCCTTCAGGATTGCTCCGTAAGTATCGCGTCCCCAGTAATTTCGAAAACTGAGCGTTTTGAACTCCTATCTTTTATAATAATCACCGTGTAATACATACATGAAATATATTTTTTGGGATAGGTCGCCAACTCCCCTCCCCCCATATTTTAAAGAAAACTAATGTGGAAACTAGGAAATTATTTCTACTCAAAATGAGTAGTTTTTCTAACAAACATAACTGATTTTAAAAGCAGTGCTACATGCTTAAAGAACCTTTCCTTCGCCATTTCATGAAATGAAAGTTGCTCAGTACTCCTATATTAAAAATAAGCAAAATATTCCCCAGAAGTTATTATTCCAGTTTTTTTTTTAACAGGGCTTGCTGAGGAGGGGGGGGAGAGGGTGCAATTGGGTCTAATCGGTCCAACCGGCAAAGCCCACTTCTTATCATGTGTATTGACATTCATAATTCTCCTAGAGCTCTGGATATGCTAGCGCCATCTATCTCGCTGTGTCGCTAGGGTGTCAGATAGAAAGTCATAAATTATTTCGTTGGGTGAAATTGCAGTTCTGTTTATCCTACTATCTGCGATAAAAACTCAGCAAATGAATATTATTCATGATTTTAATGGAACGTGGAGACTAGATTTATTTGTAATTAAATTGCCATTCCAAAATTTTGTTTAATTTATTAAAGTTTTTCCGCTTTCTATCAAACAAAAGCAAAAAGGTTCTATGGTTCTATTATTTATTTAGTTTTTTTTTTTTTTTTTGTTTATTTGCAGTTTCCCAGTTGTTGTACAAGGGGGTGTTTAAAAATTTATTTTACCGGGAAGAGACCCAGTCTTTACAGTGTCCTCGAGTTTGTTTTCTGAATTGAAGCTCTTTCCTTTCAAACGCTTTTTCAAAGGATCAAACACATGGAAATCGCAGAGCGACATGTCCGGACTGTAGGGCGAATGGTCAAGCTGCTCCCACTTTACTTTGGCCAGTGCCACCTGAGTGACCCTGGAGACACGTGCTCGCGCGTCATCACGGAGCAGAACCACTCTCGTGAGCAGCCCTGGTTTTTTGTTCTAGATGAAACTGCGTCGACTTTGAAGTGTTTATCAGAATTAACGGTTTTCCTGTGCTCGAGTTCAACTCGTCTGTCCTAAAATGCAGATAGACGATCTGATCAAATCTTAACCCTTAACAGGGGGAGGTGCGGTCTCACAGACCGCTCAAAAGTTCATCGATCACACCTATTTTATTTACCCGATTGAATGGTTTTTCCCAATAGCTTTTTGTTTTGTGACCTTGATCACCTCCCTTGCTTATCAGGATGTTTTGGCAAGTGCACTTGATTTACATTTCATTGTATTCTTTAGAAGCGGTCTGTGAGACCGCTCCTCCCCTTCAGTGCTACAATTTTCGGAAGTAGTAGACATGGGTCTTATTGTTACAACCGCGGATATAGGTTCATTTATCTTATCTGCGTTATGCGGAAGAAATGCAAAATATTCTAGATGAGGTTGAGAATTGTTTGAAATGTTTGCAAATGTTACTTAATCATGTTCTAAGGACAATAAAGGCTAAATTACTCTGGAAATACGACGTGAAATACCAATAGCTAAAGGGCTGTCAAAATTTTCCCGTAATGAGATATAATCAATTTTCTTGTATTAAAATGTCATGTATATATTAAACAACTAAAATAAAATCATTCATTGATAATAGATTTATTTTTATTACGAATAATAAATTATTTACTGCATCATATGTTTTATCTCGTTTTTCATGAATTCAAAAATTATTTGAATTCATGAAAAATTTAAAAATGTTTTTTCCCCGTGCTAACAAAAAGTGCAAAGAATATTTAAAGAAATTTACAGGAATGTATCTTAATTACACGATTTAAAAAAAAAAAATTGAAAGTAGAGCGGTCTCTGAGACCTCACGTCCCCTGTTACGTCCTACTTTTTCAACCCCTGTTACGGGTTAAAAAGAAAGTATCTCTCCCTCGCAAGACAAAGCTCGGAGCTTGGAAGATAGTCGCCGTTGTCGCCCGCGATATTCCAATTGGGTTGTTTCAGAAACTTTTAAAGTATTTTTTTCTGAAAGAGCATGCATAAAATCATAGGTTTTAGCCATCTATAAAATAATTTGACTAAGTTTAGTAAAAAATCATTTTAATCGGTGCGCAGATTCAATTTTATCTTTTACGCTTCTGGACATGACATCACAATTGAATAAATGCCATTCACTGATACCATCAGTGCAGTTTTTTCAACAATGCGTAAACATTTAGCGCGTTAATGGAGTAGCGCACCAAAGTACATCACTTCTGATGTCATAAGGGCCACGCCTCTTTTCCAAAATAAGACATTAAAAAAACTTAAATAAAAAATAACTATGGGGAAAATTAAAATTTTTTCTTGCTCCATATTATCACGCCAGTCCTCACATGTTGAGAGGCATTAATCTCACTCAAGTTAAGGGCTCAAAACGTTCTAACTTTAAATCTACTGCAAGAGTAACTCAATATTTTCACGGAACAAACCTGAAGGCATATAATTTGCGTTGGTAAATAAAAAAAAAAAAAAATTCAAATTGTGCCAATGAATGGCGTTGAAAGGGTTTACGATTTTGACAGGTTCAAATTTACTGCTAAAAAGACAAAATGATATTTCTATGCAATTTCCTATTTGTTCATTTTCAAAAAGTTAAGTGATCTTAACTAGTTCACTTGGCCGTATTTTCCCCTGCTTAGAAAATGAAATTACAATATGAAGCCACCTGGCTAAGGGGGAAAATTAATTTTCTGGCAGTGGACGGTATGGTAAGATTTGGTGACTGCGTTGATGACTCGTTGGTAAAACAAACAAAACAATTTATTTAAAAGTAGGCATTATATGAATAGAAGAATAGGATACTCATGTATCCTTGATGCAAATTGATACTGGGAGCGAGTTCCCCATGAAGACCCCTATCAAAAAGGTGAAAATAATCAAGTCGCTCCCAGTATGGCTGACGACGAGACTTCTCCCATGACTAGTAAAGTTGCTCCCATCAACGCCAGGGTTCGACCTTGATAGAGAGATACCTTGAAGACCATCAGCACTAGTTCCACAGCAGTGTCCTGTCCAGTAAAAAACCCTTAAAACTTGTCATCCGAGGCTTTCCTATTGACTACCCAATCGCTGACATCCTTCAAGACCTTAAAGGTTTTTCCAAAGTACTACAAATGAAAACTGAACCGGTAAAAAGCCCCCCCCCCCCCTCTTAACCGCGCTGAATAACTACGAAAAAGCTGACGATGTCTTCGGTGTTAGCAACTTAATATATCTTCGGATCACAGCCGAACGTCTTTGGCCCAAGGCAACTGCTGTACAATGCTACCGCTGGCAGCGTTTTGGCCACGCGGCCGCCAAATGCTTCCGATACCCCAAATGCCTCAAAAGGTGCGTCTTGGCGACTTTTTCAAAGTTCGCCAAATTTTTTGGCGCCAAAGTCTAGGCGCTATTTTTCCCGCTTTGCCAATGAAAAAAAGGGGGGAGAAACGTATGTTTTTTTTACTAACCTACTGGAAAATGAATGAAATGGAGTTTTTGCGTCAGAAATACAAGAAATTGGAGCATCTAGATGTAAACAAAAGGTTCAAAAACAACTAAATCTCGAGAAAAATACTAAAAAACTCGACTGCTTAAAAACATTAAATATGAACTAATCTAATCAAATAAAGACTGAAAATTACATTGAAATGCAAAGAAAACAAGGCAAAAAAAATTCTTTAAAAAACGGTAAAAAGCATTAAAAGAAATAATTTACCTATTAAAAAAGAAATTAATTTGAATAATTTAATGCACAAAAACACTAATTATAAACTAATCTAAATAAATAAACCCTAAACAATACAATAAAATGCTGCGAAAACTAGATAGATATATTTTTAGTAAGGCAGTGGTTGCAGACCCGACCGCCGGAAATGTAATGAAGCACCGACCAACTTCTGTGCACGAGCAGAGTAGAAATTACTGCCTGGGGTCGGGACTGTTTTATGAACCCGACCAAAGGGGCGGGATCTAATTTTAACAGCCGACCAATGTTATTATATGCGGTCGGACGAATTATGTATGGCCGACCACACAAATTAAGATACTTTCCCAATGACCATAAAAACATTAAAACAAACATCAAATCAAAAATTAATTTGGGAAATATCCTCAAAAACACTATTATTTAACTAATCTAAATAAATAAACTCTTAAAAATCCAATTAAAAAATAAATCCTACAAAACACGAGAAATTCATTCACTTTACACGGAAGGAGGATAGAAAAAAAAAAAATATTTTCACCCTTTCTTTTTCATTTGCAGAGAGAAAAAAAATAGCGTCTGGAAATGGGGGCCAAAAAATTTAGCAACAGTTGAAGGAAAACACATAAAATCACAAAAATAAAACGGCATGGTTGCAAACACGTTTAGCCTGATTAGAGCAAAATCTAAATACATCTGGACAGAAAAAAAATAAAAAAACGATTGGAAAGGATAAATTTAGGATTAAAATAAATATTAGACTCAAATAAATTTATTACTTTTGTAAAATTAAGCACTACAAAAGAGGGGGTGGTTATGTAACAATGAAATCAATGCATCCCATACCGTTTTATAAAAACTACTTACAAATTTAAATTTTAAAAAAGTAAAAAGTTTAAAAAGTTGTACTCACTGCTTGCAGGTTTTCTATAAGATCCTCTTAGTTTTTTGAAAAAAGAAAAACGCCCAATTTAAATTAATTTAAAAAAAAATTTGGTCACGAGGTGAAACCACTGCACTCCCATCCGAAATGCGAAAAGCGGGGGTGGGGGGAAAGGCAGGGGGCGCTCCGCTACGTAGAATGGGTGGTAAAGGGGTTGAAGTAGTATCCCCGTAGTGGCTCCGGTTTGCTATGAGAGCAGTTTATCGCCAGGGAAGGGGAAAATAGTAGGGTTGCCGTAGTATTGCGACAGTGGCGCTTGGTTGCCATAAGAGAGAGATTTATCGCCAAAATTTGGCGACATTCGGAAAAGCACCTTTATCGAATATTCCCCAAGCAAAAGGTTAAATGCTTCTTTTCCTGTCCTGAAGATATCCACAAAAAACGATGCAGTCAAGTCTACCCAATTTTCCACCCAGGGCATACCGCCCCCCCCCCGCCCAAACACTCATCTTTTTCATAAGTGGTTTATGTATGGGAAATCAACTACTGCCTATCAACTATTATAGACAGCATCAGTATAAATTGATTCGATAAGAGTACGAGGGAAAGATTACATAAGATCTTGAACATAACAAGAACTCAGGGGGATTATTCGATAAAGGTGCTTTTCCAAATGTCGCCAAATTTTGGCGATAAATCTCTCTCTTATAGCAACCAAGCGCCACTGTCACAATCCTACAGCAACCCTACTATTTTCCCCTTCCCTGGCGATAAACTGCTCTCATAGCAAACCGGCGCCACTACGGGGATACTACGGCAACCCCTTTACCACCCATTCTACGGAGCGGAGCGCCCTCTGCCTTTCCCCCCACCCCCCGCTTTTCGCATTTCGGATGGGAGTGCAGTGGTTTAAACTCGTGGTCAATTTTTTTTTTAAATTAATTTAAATTGGGCGTTTTTCTTTTTTCAAAAAACTAAGAGGATTTGAAAACCTGCAAGCAGTGAGTAACCTTTTTACTTTTTTTAAATTTAAATTTCTAAGTAGTTTTTATAAAACGGCATGGGATGCAGTGATTTCATTGTTACATAACCACCCCCTCTTTTGTAGTGCTTAATTTTACAAAAATAATAAATTTATTTGAGTCTAATATTTATTTTAATCCTAAATTTATCCTTTCCAATCGTTTTTTTATTTTTTTCTGTCCAGATGTATTTAGATTTTGCTCTAATCAGGCTAAACGTGTTTGCAACCATGCCGTTTTATTTTTGTGATTTTATGTGTTTTCCTTCAACTGTTGCTAAATTTTTTGGCCCCCATTTCCAGACGCTATTTCTTTTCGCTCTGCAAATGAAAAAGAAAGGGTGAAAATATTTTTTTTTCTATCCTACTTCCGTGGAAAATGAATGAATTTCTCGTGTTTTGTAGGATTTATTTTTTAATTGAATTTTTAAGAGTTTATTTACTTAGATTAGTTAAATAATAGTGTTTTTGAGGATATTTCCCAAATTAATTTTTGATTTGATGTTTGTTTTAATGTTTTTATGGTCATTGGGAAAGTATCTTAATTTGTGTGGTCGGCCATACTTAATTCGTCCGACCGCATAGAATATCATTGGTCGGCTGTTGAAATTAGATCCCGCCCCTTTGGTCGGGTTCATAAAACAGTCCCGACCCCAGGCAGTAGTTTCTACTCTGCTCATGCACAGAAGTTGGTCGGTGCTTCATTACATTTCCGGCGGTCGGATCTGCAACATATCTATCTAGTTTTCGCAGCATTTTATTGTATTGTTTATTGTTTATTTATTTAGATTAGTTTATAATTAGTGTTTTTGTGCATTAAATTATTCAAATTAATTTCTTTTTTAATAGGTTAATTATTTATTTTAATGCTTTTTACCGTTTTTTAAAGAATTTTTTTTGCCTAGTTTTCTTTGCATTTCAATGTAATTTTCAGTGTTTATTTGATTACATTAGTTCATATTTAATGTTTTTAAGCAGTTGAGTTTTTTAGTATTTTTCTCGAGATTTAGTTGTTTTTGAACCTTTTGTTTACATTTTGATGTTTCAATTTCTTGTATTTCTGATGCAAAAACTCCATTTCATTCATTTTCCAGTAGGTTAGTAAAAAAAACATACGTTTCTCCCCCCTTTTTTTCATTGGCAGAGCGGGAAAAATAGCGCCTAGACTTTGGCGCCAAAAAATTTGGCGAACTTTGAAAAAGTCGCCAAGACGCACCTTTATCGAAAACTTCCCGAACTCAGCTTTGCAACCAGGGTTGCCAGATTTTCCTCTGAAAAAATACTACAAAATACTACATTTGGCGCCATCTACATTACATTTTATAAAACTACAGTATTACCAAATACATATATGTATATGAATCTTAACACTGATAGATAGATATATTTATTTGTTTCATTTTTCCTGTTCCACTACATTTTTACTTGTTTTACCGCTTTTTTTCTTCAAATTGGCAACATTTCTGCTTTGCTTTTAAATATCTGAACTTTGTAATTTGTTTTGTCTCTCTTTTTTTTCGAAATAAAAAAAATCACATATAAACCATATTTTAGCGAAATACTCCAAAAAATACTACGCCTCTAATTTGGGGCGAAAAAATACTACGTCTGGCAACCCTGTTTGAGACGAATATCTATGAACGTTCCTGGGGAGTACCTGAGGCGTGGCCTCGCACCTCCCAAGTCTTGCCATTGGTGGGATGGATCCTCCGGAGAGGAGTTAGCTTATTGGTCGGCGAGTTAAGCCGATGACGTAGGGGCTTTCCCTGGCGGTCAAAAAACTGACTTAAGAAATTTGGAGTCCAGAACTGAATTAAAATGAAATAAGGGGGTAAAAATGAATGAAAAACTTAGTCCTCATCAATAAAGATTTGGACTAAAGTTGTAATTTTGCCTATAAGGTTTTCCTGACTTTTTAGAATAGGGAGGGCCGTCCTGAGTTTGGAAAAGACTTTAGAGATGTTGAATATTTTATTGATTTCAGCAAAAAGTTGCATGAAATCAGTAATTTCGTTGCTGGAGTTAGGCTCCTTAATACTAGGGGTGGAATGCTCAGGAAGTTTACTGGAAGTGGCCACAGCGTAGGAAGTTCCTACTCTGCGGCTAGCACCGCTTCCGCGGTTAACGGCTCGTTTACCTTCCAGGTTGATTTTGGGTTTGGGGAAGGCCACGCAACCCCTATAAGAGGCTACGTGATCACCCCCACAATTAACACATTTGGGCTTTTCCTTGTTAATTTTGGCCGGGCACTTGTCACGAGAGTGTTCCCCCCCGCAGACGACACAGCGGACTTTTCGAAAGCAGTTAACTGCCAGGTGGTTGAACCCCTGGTAGGTATAACACTGTATAACACGTCGATTTGTCCGGTACCGCTCGACGGTTATGGCAGTGTGGAATAGTGTCTTTAAATCATTAATTTTAGTATGTTGCTCACCGGACGAGAGCTGGAGTTGGAATAGAGGGAGCTTAGTACCGTCCCTTTTGGTCAGTTGAGCGACCTTTACAATAGGAAAATTTAATTCGGAAAGTGCTTTCGAAATTTCCTCAGTGTCGGTGCAAGTGGGTAGTCCTCTAATGACATATTTGAATAGTCTGGGTCCCTTTGCCCTTTGGATGTAAAAGTCTATGTTACTAGACTTGAGTAAATTAATAATTTTATTGCGATCAGTGGGGTCATCCACAAAGATCGCTGTTTCATCCTTCCTATTTCTGAGTTTAAAGTTCTGACAGTTATCATTGAGCTTGCGGATGAAATCAAGGTAGTTGGGGGGGGGTCTCCACCACGAGGGGGGCAAGCTGATTAACTCCTCTAGCCGGAGAGGTAGAGGTAGTTTCCTGGGAATTTAAATTTGGATTCGAAACTTGGGGGAGGGTGGAGAACTTATTTTCCAGTGCTACAGGCGCAGCCTTTACGGGCGAAGGCGCTTTACATGTTCTACGTGGCAGCTGGAATCCCTGAGCATTAAGGTATTCAGAAATGTGGAAGAATTTCTGAAAGGATAAGAATTTAATCTTGTCAGTCAGTGATATTTTCGCACTCAGGGCTTATATCAGAGTGTTTCATCTGTGTCTCTAAAAGTTAAATTTTAAAAACTTGATTTTGCATAAATATCAATTTGCCGTTGAAATTTATACGGAATATCATACAAGAACGCTTGTAAGCAATGATATTCTCCCTACTACGCTACTGGTTTATATGACGCCGCAAGTGTGTCTAGAGCTTATCAGTTTTTTATTTAATGGAAATTTATAAACAGTTCAAAAAATCACAACTTCTGTTTTCGGCAGAATTAAATAAAAAGATCAAAAACTCAAACCCATATCGATTAATATAACGCTAGAAAATCGCCCGTCAAGGTATGACGTGTGAAAATTTTTTCTGCATTTTAACGAAGTCATTGCATATTTGGCGATATTTTAATAGTTGAATTGTAACCCTAACTCCAGTAGGTAGCTTTCATTGTTGACCATTTTTTCGTTTCTTCATTCTCCTGAAAAGACACAGTCTTACCAGTAAAACTGTTAAGTTGCCAGATCGAGTTCAGCCTTGTCACAATAAAGCCTTTCCCTGCATGTTTGCATGTTAAACATTGAGAAAAAAAAAAATCATTCATTTGTTGAAAAACGTGGGTTTCTCGATCATTGGCTATTATTTATATGAGGATTGTTATATAAATTATTTCCGAACAGCGAAAGTGAAACTGACATCCCGATTTTTATTCGAAAAACTATAAGTTCAATTCAGCTGACAGAATTGATGAATCACAATGTTTCGAAAGTTGATAGAGTAGCATTACAAACCCCTCCCCCCCCCTCCCGCTTTCAAAAAATTACCTTTTTGTAAATAAGTAGGCGTGGTTTTTGGGTAAAATTTGTATTTCTTGCTCTCTGGCTCTCAAAAAAGTTCAAAATGATGAGTCAGCGTAGTCGAATTAAGATTACGCAAAAAAATGAATCAGCCGATAGAAAACTGGGAGACGTTCAAGAACATTTCAAGACAACACACCAAATGTATTTAAAGATAAACCTTTAAATTACATTGAAACGCAAAAAAAAAAAAAAAAAAAATCCGGCAACTCTATTATTTATTACTATTATCGACAAGAGAGGGCGTTACAATAGCCTAGCCTCATACTTCTTATAAAACGACGTTACTTCGATTATTCCAAATTTTATAAATATCATCAAACAAATTAAACTACGATAATTTTGAGATTTTTTTTTTTTTTTTTTGCTATGCATATACTCTTGGGTGGTTTTACGATGAAAGAATATCAGAGATGAAAGTTTAATTTTGCTATATTCACGTTGTAAGCGACGGAGGCGGCGCCGCGCCGGTGCTTAGAGACGCTGCTGAAACTGCACACTGCCTCAAAAGAAGAAGACACATGTGTGTTTACTATTTTATTTTAAGGAATTAAATTATTAAAATCTTCAAGAAAACTATAAGAGGAGGCGCTTCTCAGTTCAAATTATGTTGATTTTCATTTACGCTGTGCTCGTTTATACTTGAATTTTTAATAAATATATTACTGTTGATTAACTGCCTGATTTTTGATGTCGAAACTGCAACTCTGCTATAATGGAAATTTTGTTAAAAAATGAATAAAAATACACGCTTACTTATTATTGTTTGTGAATCTCGAAAAGTAATATTTTTTCCCAAATGAAAAATAATCGTAACTTGTTAACTTTTCTTATTTTCTTAGAATTTTTTATCCTTTTGACGTCAGCGATCGTCATTTCTTTCTTTTTTGAAAAAATTGTTTTTATTACATTTTTGAGAGACGAGATTTTTTTACTACCACGATGTCCAAGAAGTGAATACATGGATTTATTTTCAACTTATTTTCTTTTAATTGATATTCGTTCTTTGCATACATACATAAACAGGAGAGACGCAAAAGGAAGTGCGATTTAACGAGAGGAAATACATATGTAAATGCATTCTCACATTTTTCAGAGCTGTTGATGTAAATTTTCGTTAAAATTGACGAATTTTTGTTATCATAATTATTTTACTTGAAATGGAAGCAAACAAGACTGAATCCGATTTAAATAGCGACGCATTTTTGGCAGTTCATCAGTGAAATCAATTTGTAGCATTTTCTCCTGCTCTTTGATGAGGGGATTGGGGTGAAGATGCAAGTTACCGAAGAATTTCCGAGCAAGCTGAATCACATGACGGGAGACGGATCTGATTCCTGCGTCCCGATGCACATCTTTACCTTTGATGAACCATTGAGCGTTTCCAATTAATCTCTAAATACCTTTACTGTGGCAGAAACAGGAACGCAGTATAATCCGTCTAGCTCTGTTCAAACATTTGAACCAAAAACCACTCGAACAGAATTTGCTTCACAGGAACGAGGGAAGAGAGTCGATTACGTTCTAATTTTATTGCCGCTGCTTGTTCATCAAGGTGGAAGGTAGTTCCTCTCTTGTCCACGCGATTGCTGCGCTTACAGGGGTAAAAGAGGGTCCCCGGTTTTACCCCACTTCCCCCTATCTATGTAAGAGTTACTTCACCCGAACGCCAGTAAACTGACCATTCAACCAGGTATCGATAGATTCGTAATTTGACTTTATATTTCGCTATTTAACATAATCATCCGATCATTAATAGCGTACATATCAAATAAAAACTATTAATTATGATACTTAGATTTCGACATAAAATCCCTATTTTTTGAAGACTTTCCTCCATTCAAATTATTATTTAGTGCTTCATCTCAACTTCTCGCAACAAAGCATTTATTAAAATATGTAGCTTGAAAAAAATCATTAAGACGAAAGATTCGTTGCCATTATTTTTTTTCGAATATGAACAAGTAAAATTCAATCTTTTGTTATAAAGGCATTTCTTGTAATCGGGGGATTTAAAATGATTCCTTTTCGATTAGTTTTCCGCAATCTGCCGCAAAATTTTATTATTATTATTATTATTATTTTTTTTTTTGTTCATGCCTGATTGTAGAACACGCGTCACTTGACACAACTTTTATTTCCGAGGCAGACCGTGCAAAGCCGAGCTACGCATCTGTATACAGTAGACTCCCGATTATCCGCGAGCGGTTTATCCGCGGGGCGGATTATCCGCGAATCAATCAACAATCACGAACATGTATTTTCGCAGTAAAAAGCGAAAACCAGTGGCAGTTTTTTTTTTTTTTTTTGAAAAATTGTAAATTTACACTCAGTTGTTTTTGCTTGATTGATTGATTTAATATTAATATTATTATTATTTTTGTGCGTTCTTCATCGTACATACACTTGTTTGTTAAGTTCGGTTAAGCAAAAATACAAAACATTTGTACTGTACTCTATATATATTTTCACTGTTTGCAGAAAGTGTTATGCATCAATACAGTTAAGAATCTGAGATAGGACAATTTTTACCTGATTTGTCCCCCATTTTAGTCTTTTTGCGGTTATCCGCGATTTTTATTATCCGCGGCACTTGTGCCACCCAATTCCGCGGATAATCGGGAGTTTACTGTATATATATATCAGTTGATTTCCGTCTTGAACAGGTGAATGGACAATTCAGCTGCAACAACCTGGTGTGCTACCCAATATTCTACCTAAGCGTATTGGTAAACTAGAACACCGCGAAATTGCTGCATCTTGTCTGGATGCGACTGTTAAAATTTCACCATATAATGTTCCCTATGGAAATAAGGAGTAAAAAAAGAGACAAATTATTTCCTACAGCCATATACTAGTTGGACGATCCCCGATGCCTTTTGCGCTCTGTGCAACCGATAATGGGATAAATGATCGATTTTTTGAGCGGTAAATTTTGACGCTCCTAATACTAAAGGTCTATCGTATTTGCCTGAAAAAGTGAATTATCCGTACCCATATAAATTATTGATTAAGAAACTTCCTCTACACATCAGCCATCAGCGAAAGCGTTGCTGTGGCGATGTGTCCAATTAATTTGAGTTTATACTTTTTTAAGGTAAAATTGTTAATTTTTTGTCGAATTGTTAATTTTCCTGCCATTAACTCCAAAAAATGCAATAGATGGCAGTGTTGCTCGTGCTCGGTTCAGAGTACACGCAACCTTACAGAGAGGAAATCCTCACGTATGTCACGTGACTGTGAAAACAAATCAGATTGCGCTATCTTCGTGCAAGACTAAAGTCAGCTTCCAATATAAAATTTTTTATGTCCGGGATGGGCGGATAAATACCGGCATGACAGATCCCATTTTGTCAAACATATTAACGCGCATTCCAAGCGGCATTTGTTTAAACCACGCCTCTTAATGACGCCTTGCTTTCCATTATGTGTTAAAGTTGTCTTTTCAGCAAAATACAACTTTCAAATCTCCCAGTATTTTCTGACTTTGTGTTTCATATAAGTTAAAGAACAACTTCCTTTAATGTCATTTGCATTTACATCAAATCTCGACGTGCGGGAAGGATATGTTATTATCACCCTACACAATGAAGAGTTGTCTGACTGCACCTATTAGTTATCTCCCCCCCCCCCCCACGATTATCTTAACTTTATTACGGATCTTAGTAGCAATTGCGTAAATGTCAAATTCAGAAATCTCTCTCCCGCACTAATGAATGTTGACTTCTCCGGGCCGGTATGGAAAAGAGAATCCTCTTTCACATTTTTAATGGAAGATCGTATGTGACAAGACCGTCCACATAGTTTTAGCGACGAAGAATAGAACTTTCTTAATTAATTTAAATTACCGAGTAAGAAAAAATAAGGATATTAAGAAATTTGTTTTGATTTTTTTTTTATTGTGACACATTTTGCAAATCGATCAGAGTCTGAGCGCAGTTGTAAAACATATTTTTAAAAATTTACGGATAAGTTTCGGTAATGAACATATTCATAAAACATTTAAATTTCCTTCAAGTTTTTTTTTTTTTTTTTTTCATTTTCTTACGTTTTCACGAATTGCTTATTGTTCTCACTAGATCATTTTAGACGTCCGGTTGTCCGTCTTTTGATTTTTGGAGGGACTCCACCTCGGATGTTGTCTCCTGATGCCGCACCTCCTGCAAGTAACGTCTCCAGGTTGCGTCTATATCCTGCACACACATGCCTGCACTCACTCACACACATATACACACACGCCAGCAAACAGGCACATACAAACACACGCCTTCACATACACACACGCCTGCAAACAGGCACATACAAACACACACACAGTTATGATCGCAATACACATAATTTGAATTTAAGGTGTCAAAATTCAAATTAATTTTTCCTGAACGTGTGGACAGCAAAACTTTCGCTTCAATTACCGCTAACCGGACATGGCAACCGAAACTTCAAATATTTTGAAATCATAAATTATTTTCAATATCAAATTTGTGCGCACGTGTGTGTGTGTGTTTTGAGCAATTACGATTGCTTATTTTTCTCACTTGACAGTTTTTTATTCCTATTAATTTATTTTTCCCCCGCCTACTTCTGCAGCACCACCGTCGGCCGACCGCAGACATACTTAATGTAACTTTTTTACAAATATTTTTTCCGCTGTTTGATCGGCAAAATTTTGGCTGGTCATAAATAAAATTTAATGCTCACGTCTTTCGCATTCTAATTTGAAATTCCTGCTTTGAATTAATCATACAAGTTTCATGGGAATATCAGTTGCGAGGGTTTTCTTCAAATGCTTCAATCCCATGTGCGCACTTTGAACAATTTGTCTTGTTCTTGCTCTGTACACTTCCGTACTGCATTGTTCTAGAATGTTTGGAAAAAATTACATTAAATTATCGTTACGAATTTTTTTCAGCATAGTTTCTTACTGAAGGAAAACTGATTAAAACATAGTTTCATTTTTTTTTTTTTGCCGATTAATCAGCAAATTTTGACCAATTATAAATAATCGGTAAAGTGTCCAACAAATCTGTATCGCCAATTAATTAGCGCATCCCTGCCAGTATGTTTCAAGATAAAGAAAGATTTGCGATTGAAGAAATGACCTTTTTTCTTTTTTTTTGGCAACGGAGGAAGGATTAAGGCAATGTTTTTCCCTATGAAATTTTGCAAAAAAAAAAAAAAAAAAAAAGAAAAGAAAAAAAAACTGATGAAAAAAAAAACTTGCATAATTTCAGTCTATTGACCAGTCATGTTAAATTCCATAAAACAATGTCAATAAGAATTAAATAAGTCATCTCTAGCACTGTTTGTGGAACTTGCGGAAAGGACTTGTCGAAGACAAGTGAAAAACTGCAATTAGTTTAAAATTCTATGGAGGTAAAAAAAAGAGAGATGGGGAGTTATATACAGGGTGATAAAAAAGTCATGACAACTTTAAAAATGAATATTTCGAAAACGAATGAAGAATAAAAGATGCGATTGACCTAAACGGATGAAAAATAATCCAGGTTTTGTGTCGCAACGGAATAAAATTTGTTCTGTTTTCCACCAACAGATGGCACACCAACTTTTTATTTCTCCATAATTCTTATAATGCAGGTTATCCAACTCAACTATGGACATCATTTTAATGCATATTAGCTTCGACTATAATTACCCGCTCCCGTTTCTCCTTTTTACATCGTTTGTTGCTTTGCATGGTCCTCGATCAGAAAGTCGAAGGCACCATCCGTTGGCCTCCATTTTATTGGAGACAAAACCCAACTTCTTTCCCATCCGTTAGTGCAAACCGCATCTTTTTATATTTGTTCGTTTACGAAATATTCATGTTTAAAAGTTGGTCCTGACTTTCGGATCACCCGGTATATTCATAGACATATCTATAAACCAGATAAGCATGTTCAATTCCGAGCTATGCTCAAAAGACAAAAGTTATTAAATTAAAACCTAATTTCGAAGTTAAATTCGTCTGTATTTTCTGACATCAGTATCCACTTTGGGGTTAGTAAGTAATTTTCACACTACCCTTTTACATTTTTTGAATAACTACAGCAGAAATATTCATGAATTTTCTGTTCAAATTCATCTGAAATTCAGCCCCTCCCCCCTTTTTTTTAACTTTTAGATTTCTTTCTTTGTTAATATTCTGCCAAGAACATCAACAATTTTGAAAAAATAATCATCTTCCAAGTTTTGACACAAGAAACGTAAAAATCTGCAACGTGAGTATAGCTACGGTAAACTTTCGTTTCTGAAATCTTCTAATCTTAAAACTCCCCAAGAATATATTCGTGATACAAAAAAAAAAAAAAAATCTCGAAAGTACTTTAGTTTAATTTGTTCGACGATATTTATAGAATTGGGAATAATCGAAGGAACGCCGTTTTTAAAAGAGCTATAATATGTCGGTCTCGGAAGATTGGGCGCCGCAGATTGGGCGCCGGGAACTTTGGGCGCCGAGCACTTTGGGCGCCGGGAACTTTGGCCGCCGAGCACTTTGGGCGCCGGGAACTTTGGCCGCCGAGCATATTGTGCCCAGTATTCCCGGGGCCTAAAATGCTCGGCGCCCAATGTTTCCGGCGGCGAATTTGCTTACGTTACGGTAGCTACCGGTTAGTTAACCACGTGACAGCTAATGATCACGTGCTCCAATCAACTGCTCAGAATGGTAACCGGTTGATCATAGAACGCTGGGGTTAGTAACCGGTCGACCGGTGAGGTTCGTCGAACGCAAGGAATGCTTGCGTTCGCCGAGCTCAACTGGTAGCTACCGGTTAATCGATCACGTAACATCTAATGATCGTGTGCTTCATATTAATACGGTAACCGGTTGATGATAGAACGCAGCGGTTAGCAACCGGTTACTCAGTGGTCGACCGGCTCGGATCGCCGAACAAAACCAATTACAGTACATTGGCGAAATGAGAAATAAAAACGAGCGCGTTCTATTAAACAGCATGGTAACCTGGATACATTAAAGCAACCCCGAGTATAAACAGAGCCGCCCCTTTAAATTGTGAGGTAGAAATTGCAATGCGAAATATTGCTGTTTAAAGTTTTAGTTCGTTTTAATTTCACGATTTACTGTTTTTTGTGTTGTGAAATATTTCCGTTTTCGTAGGGTTTCTTCTGAATCTTAATTTACGTCTGTATTGTTGTTATGGTTGGAAAATTCTGCTTGCTGTAAACATTCGCAATAAACTCACATTGAAAGAGACGCAGAACAGATTTTAACATGGTAGATAATACATGCTGTTTCAAAATGAGTTTCTTTGACTGTTGATTTTTTTTTATATACTTGAGAATAGTAACTGAAATACAATCTGAGTGCGCTTCTCTTATGTTGTTGATGTTTTAATTTATTGATTTTCTCTGAACAATATGTTGAAGATTTTGGTTATTTCATAAAGTTTTTTAACAATAAAAATGTCGTGAGAAAATCTGTAAAAATACTACCATTTAATGATCTAAGAAATACATTTTATCTCAGGAAAGAATGTAATCCTTTTCATTTAATTTAATTTCACCTTCATCTGTCTCAGTTTTTAGTTTTATATAAAAAAAAAATAAATAAAAAGGGGAAAGGATGGGTGGGAAGATGTTGAGTCACTGCTCCTATGCTCTGTGGGGTTCATGGGAATTTGAGCGACCAGTGTCAGCCTTTGCACACTCCCCCCCCCCCCCCCCATTTCCTAGAAAAAATTAAAATGACACGTTTGGCTACCATCAACTACTCGCAATCAGTAGTCATTGGCCCCAGGAATTGTAAGCTTTTCCATTTCGATTGTTTTATGCTCCGAGCTTGTGTCACTCCTTAACTGTACTAAATAATTATAGTCCAATCGGTGTGAGTTCATTTGTATGCTAATGATAATAATATATTCAGAGCTCAAAAGAAATTTTTTTTTTTGGCCTTGTTAATTTTGCTTGAATGAACTGATAATTGATAACAATTTGCAGATTGCACCAAAATCTTAATTATATTAAAATATTCCCTATCAAAGAAGTTTACAGCAAATGTTGTATAATTCACTTTGAATTCATAGCACCTGTGATAGTTAAGTTAGAGGGGGGAGGGGAGCCAAAGTGAGTGCCCTTGGCTAGTGCATTCTTGCACCCTTTGAACTTGTTCGTTTCCGTTTTTTTCCCTTACATTCATGGCATGCGAAAAATCCAGAAAACTTGCATAAGGGGTTGCTATTCATATTGTATTGTAATTAACTCTGAATTTGGACACTTCAGAAGTGATTGTTAGTTGGGGGAAAGGGTTCCATACATAACAACAATACAGACGTAAATTAAGATTCAGAAGAAACCCTACGAAAACGGAAATATTTCACAACACAAAAAACAGTAAATCGTGAAATTAAAACGAACTAAAACTTTAAACAGCAATATTTCGCATTGCGATTTCTACCTCACAATTTAAAGCGGCGGCTCTGCTTACATTTTACAAGGGGTTGCTTTAATGTATCCAGGTCACCATGCTGTTTAATAGAACGCGCTCGTTTTTATTTCTCATTTCGCCAATGTACTGTAATTGGTTTTGTTCGGCGAGCCTAACCGGTCGACCACTGAGTAACCGGTTGCTAACCGCTGCGTGATCATTAGATGTCACGTGATCGATTAACCGGTAGCTACTAGTTGAGCTCGGCGAACGCAAGCATTCCATGCGTTTGACGAACCTCACCGGTCGACCGGTTACTAACCCCAGCGTTCTATGATCAACCGGTTACCGTTCTAAGCAGTTGATTGGGGCACGTGATCATTAGCTGTCACATGGTTAACCAACCGGTAGCTACCGTAACGTAAGCATTGAGAGCGTTTCAAAATTCGCCGCCTGGAACATTGGGCGCCGAGCATTTTGGACGCCGGAAACATTGGGCGCCGAGCATTTTAGGCCCCGGGAATACTGGGCACAATATGCTCGGCGCCCAAAGTTCCCGGCGCCCAAAGTGCTCGGCGCCCAAAGTTCCCGGCGCCCAAAATGCTCGGCGCCCAAAGTTCCCGGCGTCCAAAGTGCGGCGCCCAATCTTCGGCGCCCAATCTTCCCATTTCGATAATATGTATAAGGCTAGATTATTGGAACGCCATCTCTTGTCGATAATGGTGATAAATAATGGAGTTGGCGCGTTTTGTTTCACATTTTAATGTAGTTTAAAGGATTATCTTTTTATTTATTTGGTGTGTTGTCTTGTAATATTCTTGAATGTTTCCCAGTTCTCTATCGGCTGATTCATTTCTTTGTGAAAACTTAATACGACTACGCTGACTCGTCATTTTGAACTTTTTTGAGGGGTGGAGAGCAAGAAATACAAATTCAACCGGAAAAAAAAAACCCAAGCCTACTTTTTTGCAAAAACATAGTTCTTTTAAAGCTGGGGGAGGGGGGGGGGAGAGGGCGATTGTGCTGGTACTCTACCAACTTTCAAAACATTGTGATGCATCAATTTTATGTCAGCTGAATTTAACTTTAAGTTTTTCCAATAAAAATTGGAATGTAAGTTTTACTTTCGCTGTTCGTAAATTATTTATATTACTATTTCACACTAATCGATATGATCGATATGGGTTTAAATTTCTGATATTTTCGTTTTATTCTCCCGATACATATGTTGTTATTTTTTGAATTATTATAAATTAATATTAAAAAAAACTGATATTTTAAATTTTTCCTAAATACGACATTTTTCAAATTCGCTTTATAACCACCAGTAATATTTTTAACAAGAACTTACGTTCTTTATATATATAGATAGTTTAATTTCTCTCTGATTCGGTCCGAAATTCATGCGGTATCTCACACACGAACCAATTTCCAATAGAATGATTTGCATTGTCGCTGCATGAATGAATTTGACTGGACAATACTATATTGCCGACGTCCAATTTTTGTATGCATGTCCCGTATATGCTTTAGCTCAAAGTTATGACTGTTGAAGAATTTTTTTTTGCCAGTTGTTATTTAGGGCATGAGATTAGCTTTCTGTAGCCTTGTTGTGTCCAGAACAGAAAAACCAAAGATGAGATTTTTTACGTTATTAGGCAGTACTTTACAAAAAAAAAAAAAAATGATGAGATATATGTATAAATTTGTTTATTTAATCATTAATCTTTTATTTCACTTACTTATTTTTTATTTGCACGGTCTACCTTGAAAACAAAAGTTATGTCAAGTGACGTATGTTCAACAATCAGGTTTCAATTAAAGGGGAAAAAACTAGAATTTCCCATTCTAACACTTATTCTTAAAGAAAGAAAACGTTAAATAAAAATTCCCGAACAAATTAAACGCAATTTTCCTGGTGAAACGCAACTTGGTCTTGGTGAAAAGTTGGTTGTCTGGAACATGATTTTCAAGCAATTCCCAGTACATACGTAGACTATTGAACGCTGCGTAAAACTCGTCACGGTAGTCTCAGGAAAAGTTTGTGGCACTGAATCTCGAGACGGATTTATAAGAACCACCCTACTGTCCAGATCATCCATGCCTAGCTTCACCAGCAAATAGGTCTTCAAAGTCATCAGGGATTGAGTCACTGTCGATGTGTGATCGTCACTTATTTGCACCAACAATGGGGAAGAAGATAATTTACAGTACATCCAGTTGACCATTTCTGAGTATTCTCGCCCATAGAAGTTGACTTTTGCGTGGATATTCTGTTTTTCTTCTTGATTCTATCTTTCTTGACTTCAGAATTCTTCGAGCCCCGAACATTTCTGTATTCATTGTCATCTTGAATCATTGCTAAACAGTAAGTTTTCTGGGTGAGCGAAAAAACCATTCCGTTCGATCGCAGGGTTGACAACATAAACAAAGGTTTTGGCAAGTACCTGATATATTGTATTGGTTGGTAAACAAGTTTTGGGCTGTCTTGACATTGTTTGATAGAAAACCACATTGGCATGAATGATTTCAATGTAAACTAGACTAATTCTTGAAGTTCAGATGCGAGGCTTTCTTCACTTATACACACAATCTGAGGGTTCTATTTGCTTTTGTCAACCACCTCGAATGTGATAAACGCCGAGGATTTCATGCAGCCAAATCTTTACTGGTTCAATCGCCTTTGAACTATCAAATTAATGTTTGTCTTTGCGGAACACATTTTGGTCCATTTCTGAGACTACGCAATCAATATTCTGTAAGTTAACTACCAGAAGATTCTGGCAGTCAACTAACTTTTCCTCAATTGACTCTTTAGAGGTACTAGACACCGTGGTCTTGCCATCTAAGAGCTGAAACATGTGGTGGAATGGCAGCTCATTGAAATGGAAGAGACAAACTGCTCATTGCATACTCATATATCATGACAGAAAACTAAGCGAGTTGCAGAACTAAAACAGCTAGATCGAACTAAATAATAGTTTACTGAGATCCCTACTGAAAGATGCAGAATGAAAAAATAATGTTAGGAGACAGCTAACGTGGTTTTAGGATGGCGTGAAGTGGAGCGCTCCAGCCAGGCGAGTCATGTTGTATGTATTGCTGTTCGACGTCTTCGCAGGAGGGTTCCTAAGGCTTTGCGCTACCGGAAAACATTGACTGAACCTGACAGGTTTATTTTCCATCTCATTTTCAGTTCGACTGTAAAAATACTTCGTTTATTAAAGTATTTAAATTCTGATTATTCATCAAATACCTGAAACCCATAAAAATGTAACTTTTTCATTATTTTGGAAACATATGGGGGCCCATTCGCGACTGAAAGATATTAGCTGATCGAAACCAAATTTGAACACAATGTTTTGAGGCTCTGTTTAAAGACGTTACAAACTATTACATTAAGAAAACATCTAATTAAAAAATTAAAAAAAGAAATTCAAAATGAATTATCAAACTTTAGGCCCCATGCGCAAACGGAAGATGTCAATCGGTTTCCATAAATCTTTTTTTCCTTTGTTTGTCTTTATAATTTTCAACTTTTCCGAGCTATTACAACTTCGAAATACAAAAATTTTTTTTTCGGTCCACGCTATTGAGTAGCGTGCTCTTCTGCCCTTTGCCCCACTCCTCTCCGGAAAAATTCGAAATGACGTGCTATACTAATAAAACTAATAACAAATGAATAATAATATCATTATAACCCGTACATAGTTTAACTTTGAAAAAGTGTTACTTCGTAAACAAACATTTTGCCAAAAAAATTTCTGCCAAGAATGAAATTACAAATATTATCCACCGTTAAAATTCTCTTTAAGAAGCCTATAAGTATTCAAAACTCGACTGTCTGCTATACAAAGGGTGATGATGATACTGAATTAAATCACTCGGTGCATGGGAGCTTTCGCAACGGTTGCTGTGCATTTAGTCTGAGTCTTCCATCTGGTTGTCCGACTAATAATCCAAAGAGGGCTCGTATACCCCAGCCTAGAGCCGGCGTACAGATAATAGATAATATGAGCCAGGACGAAGCTCTTTTACTCAGTATGAAGGATGAGACATGATGGAGCCATGAGTGAGGTCGTGAGGGGGTGGAGGATCATAAAAGAAAAGAAAGGAGTCGTTTCAGGGCCACTCTATTTACATGTATACATCATATGTTAAATGCAGTGTGTAATGGATAAAATCAGTTGGATAAATATACGTACCGAATAAATGGGAAATACTTGGATAAGATTATATACATGAAGTTGAATATATGAGAATGAGTATAATACATTAATTATAATGAACGTATTCATGATATGGAGAGAACAAACTGTCAGACCAAACCCGGCAGTTTGTAGCAACTACCACGAAGGGAAGCTAATGACCGAGGTCACCAACTATACAACAACAATTTATGTTTCACAAGGCCTAGGCAGAGCCTATTTACCTCGAGTCAAGTAGGGTGATTGAGTAGTCCAATATGCATAAGCAGTCCTAGTTGGTAAGAGAGGGGGGGGAGAAAGCGGGACTCGTTAGGGCGACGAGTCCGGCGATGACGGCTTGAAGCTGCTGCTGCTGGGCCTGCAGTTGAGAAAGCGCCTGGGCGAGCATAGTCAGAATTTGACTGGTGTCCGGCTTTGTAGAGGATGTTAGCTGCTGAAGTTCAACAGGTCTTGGGATGAAGTCCAGAGGGGTGGTTGAGGGCTTGTTGAGGGGGTGAGTCCAGGCATTTCCGGAGGCAGTCGGGAACAATCGGGGAGGCTTAGACTGGCGAGGCTTGGGGCAAGCAGGACAAACAGGTGCGTTGGCAGTATAATCGCCGCCACAATGGGCGCAGCAAGCTGGGGTCTCCTTTGGTTTTGTACACTCATATGAGCGATTAGACCAGGGCACATTTCAGACATCTGGGAGCACGAAAACATTTAGCTGCAGTATGTCCATACCGTTGACACTTGAAGCACTGTATGGCGTTGCTATTGGGGCGAAGTCGTTCAACTTTGATTTTCAGGAAGCCAATGTCCTTGAGGTTTAAAATTTCCTCTGCATTGTCCGTTTTCTTAATAATTCCCGTTTTCTCTCCGTTTCTTCACAATGAAGAGGGGAAGACTTCTTTTCAGGTTCGGTCCGCATTTGTACAACTTTGAGGGTGTCGTAACCCCTTTCCTTGAGATTGGAGCTGATGTCCTGGGTCGGGAAGTCAAGAGGGAGGCCACGGATGACCACCTTGAGCGGTCGTTGCTTGGGTAGAAGGCGGCTATGAAATTGATGATTATGGTCCTTTAGATATCGTTCGATGATCTCGACATCTTCTTCCATGCTGAGGAAGACTTGAAGGTCGGTTCCCGTAAGTTTGCCTTGGACCTTCCCAGCGCAGATATCTGCAAACTCAGCCAGAAGTTCGGAGGGGGAGGCAACATCCGCCACGGTGATGTAGGGAGGTGGACGACGTCTAGTTGCACCAGGTTTGGCAGCGTCACCTGCTACCATACCAGGAACCTGAGATTTCTCGAGGGCTTCTTCAGGAGTTAGAACGGAGAACTTATTTGCTGTGGGAATGTTCACTTGGACTTCGGGCTTGGTCTCGGGAGTCGGAGAAGCATCATCGTTGGATTGATTTAAGTCCTTATCGTCTTCGCTGCTGTCAGGAAAGAGACTTTCGATTTTTGTATTGACGTTGTCGGAGAGTGTAATAATTTCCCTCTGTATTTGAAAGTCGTCAAGTGTCCAGTCAGTGGGCTTAGCTGATCTGAAGAGGTCAGTGGTAATGGCATAGAGGTATTTAAAAATTCCGACAAGAGTTGGTTGATCAGAGGAAGATTCAATTTAGGATAAAATATCTCCGGAGTCTAATTCGTATTCCGTCCAGCTGAGTCGCTCCTAGTGGAGGTCGTTGAGATGGTTGAATGGGAAGGAGCCGGAGGTTGATGTGCGGCCGCCTCCCGGGGGACAGTTTCGATGACGGTGTTAACCCCGCTTGCCCTGACAAGGACCTCGCATCTGACAACACGTCCGTTCGACAACAAAAACACGTCCGACAAGGTCGGACGCTCAGCGCGGAGTCGGGGTCACTAACTATAGGCCGACGCATCAGCTTTATATAGCCTTTTAGGATCGGATTTTTCATTGTTGCACTGTTAGGGTTACCGCAACAAAGTTTCGGATTTCGCCAAATTTGCTGAAAATAATATTTTACAAAATAAACAATTCACGTGTGCCACTAATAATTGCTCACAGTGAACAATCACCAAACGCAATAACTCGCCAGAAAGACAACCACTCAAACACGCGCTACGATCCAAAATGGCTAATCTTCAGCAGCATCAGCAGCAGCACGTAATTTGTAGCGGGCGTGCAGAGCAAAAGCCCTTTTACTCGAAGATCTTAATGGATTGTTCGTTAGACAGCGTTGGTGTTGCTGGATGAACATCGGCTTCTCCGCGGAGCGAAGCTGAAAAAAAAGTGAAGGGTGCACACTGAAGCACCCAGCAAGAGAGAAGGGGGGACGAAGAGAAGTTGGGAAGAAAGTGTGTGAGCAAGTTCACTAGAGAGCGGCCTCGAAAGCCCGGAGGGCATTCCGAAGGCGCGCAGTGATGTCCACGTCCGGAGGGCGTGGGGTCCGTTGAGAGCTGGGTCGTCCAGGTCTTGTGATGGGAACTTTCGTCTGCTCAGGGGGTTTCAGGGGACACTCTCTGGAACTGGCGATATGATTGGACTTGCAATTTGCGCAGACAGCGGGCTTTCCTCTGTTTGGGCAGTTGGCCAGACGATGATTCTCGGCGCAGACCACACACCTTTCCCGCACATGACAGGTGTAGGATGTGTGGCCCCACCGTTCACGCCGGAAACATTGGGTCGGTCTTCGGCGATTCCTTAGCTTTTCCGCACGCACAGTGTAGTAGCCAATCTTCAAGGGTTGGGAGAAAATCTTCAAGTTCTCATGGCAGTACGGAAGATGTACACAGAAAATGGGCAAAAGCCCATTTCTGTTTGAGAATTGCCTGATGAAGGTAAGCTCCAGTCCTTCCTCAGCAAGGTCCTTTTTCAGATCCTCCACATCGTAGTCGGCTGGCAGTCCTCTTTTAGTACAGCACGTAAGGGAAGGGAGTGTCCAATGGTGGGGGCGTGATATTGGAGCTTTAGCTCTTCGGCTAGTTGTACAACGGCGTCCTGGCATTCATCAGAGGCGGGAAAAATCTGGATCTCGTCTCTTGTCAGTATCACCTCGACGTTCCCGTCCTTCTGGGCACAAACTTTATCTAAGATGGCTTTGGGTTCCTTGACGTCGATCAAAACCACTGGTTTCCGCTCCCTGGATACGCGTACCTTGGAAATGCTTCATAATTTCCAAGTTTAAACCAATAGAACACCTGCGCTTTCTTTAAAAAAAAAAAAATCCCAAACTGTGAATGCACAAATTCTTTTTGCCTATTGAATTGACATAGGATGACTCAGATAATTTTGAAAAAAAAAATAATGGAAGAATAAAAATAAAAAAAAATTGTTGTTCTGATCAAGACAAATAAAATCAGATTCTTCAGTTGAGACAGTAACTAAACGTTTGATATTGAGGAACACTGTTTTAAATTTTCCCTAAATATGACACTTTTCAAATTCGCTTCATAACTACCAGTAATATTTTTACTAAGAGCTTACGTTCTTTATATACAAGTATAATATATGAACCATTTGATTCGGTCCGAAATTCATGCGGTATCTCACACATGATCCAATTTCCAATAGTATGATTTACATTGTCGCTGCATGAATGAATTTGACTGGACAACAGCATTTTGATGACATCCATTTTTTGTTTGCATGTCCCGTATATGCTTTAGCTCAAAGTTATGACTGTTGAAGATTTTTTTTTGCCAGTTGTTATTTGGAGCACAAGATTAGCTTTCTGTAGCCTTGTTGTGTCCAGAACAGAAAAACCAAAGATGATATTTTTTACGTTATTAGGCAGTACTTTACAAAAAAAAAAATGATTAGATATATGTATAAATTTGTTTATTTAATCATTAATCTTTTATTTCACTTACTTATTTTTTATTTGCACGGTCTTCCTTGAAAACAAAAGTTATGTCAAGTGACGTATGTTCAACACTCAGGCTTCAATTGGAGGGGAAAAAACTAAAATTTCCCATTCTAACAGTTATTCTTAAAGAAAGAAAACGTCAAATAAAAATTCCCGAATAAATTAAACGCAATTTTTCTGGTGAAACGCAACTTGGTCTTGGTGAAAAGTTGTTTGTCTGGAACATGATTTTCAAGCAATTCCCAGTACACACGTAGACTATTGAACGTTGCGTAAAACTCGTCACGGTAGTCTCAGGAAAAGTTTGTGGCGCTGAATCTCGAGACGGATTTATAAGAACCACCCTACCGTCCAGATCATCCATATCTAGCTTCACCAGCAAATAGGTCTTCAAAGTCAGGGATTGAGTCACTGTCGATGTGCGATCGTCATTTATTTGTACCAACAATGGGGAAGAAGATAATTTACAGTACATCCAGTTGACCATGTCTGAGTATTCTTGCCCATAGAAGTTGACTTTTGCGTGGATATTCTGTTTTTCTTCTTGATTCTATCTTTCTTGACTTCAGAATTCTTCGAGCCCAGAACATTTCAGTATTCATTGCCATCTTGAGACATGGCTAAACAGTAAGTTTTCTGGGTGAGCGAAAAAACCATTCCGTTTGATCGCAGGGTTGACAACATAAACAAAGGTTTTGGCAAGTACCTGATATATTGTTATTGCTTGGTAAACAAGTTTTGGGCCGTCTTAAAATTGTTTGATAGAAAACCGCATTTTCATGAATGATTTCAATGTAAACTAGACTAATTCTTGACGTTCAGATGCGAGGCTTTCTTCACTTATACACACAATCTGAGGGTTCTATTTGCTTTTGTCAACCACCTCGAATGTGATAAATGCCGAGGATTTCATGCAGCCAAATCTTTACAGGTTCCTGATTCAATCGCCTTCGAACTATCAAATTAATGTTTGTCTTTGTGGAACACAATTTGTTCCATTTCTGGGACTACGCAACCGATATTCTGAAAGTTAACTACCAGAAGATTCTGGCCATAGGCGGCTGGTGCACCAAAAAAGTGGGGTGTCAAAGGAGGTGCAGGGGCGGTAGGTTTGGGGGGAGACACACCCTCAAACCTAAATTTTTTCTTCAAAAATTGGGCAATTGAATTTTTACGTCATTACTAATAAATTAACCTTCTTCCAAAAATTCGAGAAACAGACTCAAAAAGCGGGACCAGATGGCCACAGAAGATTGGCGATCTGGTCCCGCACTGTTGCTCTTCTCTTGCGTTTCGCCAAAAATGCGAGTGACACAATAAGTGCAATGGCGCTGCTGTTTGTTGCTGTAATGAGGTACCTGAAAAAAAAGCTACGGAATTAAGAAATGAAAGTTTGCGCTCTGTGTGAATAAGAAACCCGCGAAAGTGAGCAAAAAAGATTCTTGTTAGTAAAATGTACCTTTCATGTAATAACTGGAGTTAATTGCAGACGTTTTTATTATTTTTCAAAACTGAAATAAAATTAGAAATAACTACGTATTTTTGTCCGCACTTTGAGCATAAGGAAAAGAAAATTCTTCAACACTCATACGATTCTCCACAGTGTATCCTTATTAAACAACTAGATTCCCATTCGTTTCCAAGTAGAATTTAGAAAACTTTCTAATTTTAACGGAAGAAAAATTATCATTTAATTAATCTGAGACACTTTCTCTGAAAGATATTTTCAAAGATCCTTTTTTAATTGACTGATTTGGCGTTATGAATAATTGTACTGTTGGGACAGAAAACGACATTTTAAATACTATGGTGAACAAAGTTTCCAAGGGAAATATGAATTTCAGCATACTGAGATAAATGCAGACGGAAATTATACCCAGAAAAGACATTTTAGCCAAATTTTGAAATTATTTGTTCTGACGCTATTCCATTTTTTCAAAATGGCCTAAAACACAAAAAATTATCACTGGATTTGTTCCGTTGAATTCGTTTCGTAATAATTTTCTAGCTATCACTTTAGCTTCCAGCAATGTTTGTACTTCTATATTTTGCAATTATTATTTCTATTATTATTCTCGTCATTTCGTACAGATCTTGGAAGGGGTTGGCAAGGCAAAAAAGGTTGGGTACCGCTGAACTACAACAACACTGAAAGCCTGTAAAGTTGACCACCTGTCTATGTTGACCGCTTTTGTCAGGAACGGAATTAGTCTTATCTTATGTAATGAGGGAAAACCTCTGTAACTTGACCACCTGTCTATCTTGACCACTAATGTTCGCCAAATTTGGTTAGGAGTATTGTAAAAAACCCTTTGTAAGTTGACCACTTGGTTTATTTTTATTTTTTTAAAACTTTCTTCAGCAAATAATTTTATTTTATTTATTTATTTACTTTTATTATTATTATTATTTTTCATAGCTTTCTAAGAATGTTTTTGATGCTTTGATGACGGAACAGCATTTTACTAACTAAACCAGCAGCATAAAGCTTAACGCTGCTCTTTATTCTCTAAACTTGTTTTTCATTTGTAGTTCTATTTGAGATATCTTTTTGCACTCTGTTCAATGAAAATAGGTGTCAGTAGTAAAGTTCAAAGTCTTTTCTTTCAGTTGCAATTGTTGTGACAACACAGAAACTGTGCTAAAAAGAAAAGGACCGGATCTATACATTTTGATTCCCCTGCAACGAAATATGTAGGGCCCATACTTACAGGCCAGCAGTGTCTCTTAGTAAAGTGAAAAAGTCTTAGCACTAGTTTTTTTTTTCTATTTTTTCTTCAATTTCTAGGGCCGTTAGCCCCTTTAAGGACGCGGGCCTCTCGCACTGCGGGTACGCAGATCTGGGCTTGCTAATGAGTAAAGTTACATGTTTCTGGTGCAAGGGATTAAGAGATACGACATTTTGATTTTGCCTTTATGAACTGGGATAGTCGAGCTTGTTGCTCTTTGTGCTGTAAGTTTTACATAAAAAGGCTTCAAAAAGAAAATTAGCTGAACTTGAGATTAATAAAAAGTATGAAATATTAAAATAAACTGAAAATGGAAAAAGCCAGAGAATATTAGCTGGCATATAAGGAATTTCTAAAAATAAAGTGTCTAATATAGTTAAAAACAAGGAAAACTAACAAAATTATTTGAATAGTATTTTTAATTATTGTTTCTTTCAATAATATTAAACAATGAAAATGAGTTGAACAGAAAGAGTAAGGGTGAATTCCTCAAAAAATGAATGCACAGTGCAAGAAATGACAAAAAAAAAAAAAAAGTATTACCGCCCTTTATAAGTTGACCACCTGTCTAAGTTGACCCCCAAAGTACAGCACCGCGAGTGGTCAACTTACACAGGCTTCACTGTATCCCCAAATGGTTAAGGGGATCAAATTTTAGGGTTCTCTAAGTAATATTGTATTTCTTTGCTTTTTTACGATTGTTTCATGCATTCTTCACGAACACACTCTTTGAGCCTGTGTAACTATTGGTTGTGATCAGAAATGACGTAAAAACGCCTTTACTCCACTCGCAATGAAAAATAGCAATGGTCACGTGACCCTTTAATCCCATGTGTTACTTCACAGTTAAAGGACCATATGACTTTCTGACATCATATGAATTTATCAAATCGCATTTAGGGATTTTTAGGGGTTTAATGCGTTGAGCTTAGGCGGAAACATTTTTAGGAGTTGGCAACCGTGCCCAATGAATGGATACTTATGAACGGGAAAGGGAAACTAAAGTAAACTCAAGTAAAAACTTCGGCTATCATCCATCATATGACTAATTAATGGAGACTGACTAAATACGTAACTTTACTGTTTAGCACAGTGTTTCTCATCATGGGTCCGACACTCTTTGAGCCTGTGTAACCATTGGTTGTGATCAGAAATGACATAAAAACGCCTTTACTCCACTCGCAATGAAAAATAGCAATGGTCACGTGACCCTTTAATCCCATGTGTGACTTCACAGTTAAAGGACCATATGACTTTCTGACATCATATGAATTTATCGAATCGCATTTAGGGATTTTTAGGGATTTAATGAGTTGAGCTTAGGGGGAAACATCTTTAGGAGTTGGCAACCCTGCCCAATGAATGGATACTTATGAACGGGAAAGGGAAACTAAAGTAAACTCAAGTAAAAACTTCGGCTATCATACATCATATGACTAATTAATGGAGACTGACTAAATACGTAACTTTACTGTTTAGTACAGTGTTTCTCATCTCGGGTCCGATTTGGTTTGTCGATGGGGAAAAAATTACGTGAGGGGTGATAATAGAGCGGTGAGTTTTTAAAAGACAAGAGGAAGTCAATGAATACTGAATTTGAAAGATTATGCGAAACCATTTGTTCGAACTTAAGACAAAAAAATCACAATTTGGAAAAAGAAATAAATTTAAGTGCAGAAGCTTCCTCCTCACCTTTCGGTTGAATATTGAGGAAGTATTTCATCATTCATCATCAAGTTTATGAATTTTCCGATTTCCAATGTTTTTTTTCTTCATTATAGGTATCAGTGAGTGATTATAAGTGTCAGTGTTTTCAATCCCACCAAATTCAGGTTAAAAAGAAAAAATTTCATTAAAAATTTTTTCTTCTGTTTTTGAGAAGTGAGTCAAAGATCTTAGTTAAGTATTTCTCTTCAAATATGTCCGTCGTTCGGGGGGGAAAAAACTAATGAAAAAAAATCGTTAAAAATCACTTTCATTCATGTGTATATTTTGTCACTTAAGAGATATTATCTGAAACATTTGACTTAAAAATGAAGTTAGGCATTCATTTTTACAAATATCGATATTCACTAGCGCCAAGTCATAGTGTTTTCTTAAACGAAGGGGGGAAGGGGAGGATGGTAGATTTTCGCACCCAAGGATTTTCCATGGATTTTTCGCAAGTTCATTTGAATTTCCTGCTTATTTAAAGTTTCAAAATAAATTTTTCATTGAAAAATATACTCTTACAAGTATTATTGCAACAATTTATAGACTCATTCCCCGTCAACTAATCCGATTTTTTAAATCTTCCCTACCCGATGATTTCCGAATTGAAAGACAATTTTTAGAGGCGGAGAAATGTCTTCGAAATTTACTTATCAAAATTTCAGTAATATATACAGCTTGAGTTTGCAAACCTTTTGGCAAGGGTGCCACTTTTTTAAAAAATTGCAAACGCTAAGAACAATTTCAATCCATTTTCACTTCGGCCAAAAAGGGATGATCTAAGGCGGAGACAGATATACACAGAAATATTTAAAATCTATAAGCCTCATCCTTGTTGCATCGAGAGTTGAAAATCTAATTTGTCGCAAGTAAAATTCCAAAATTTAATATGTATTATTTAATTTTGATTAGTCGCAGTGAGAAGAAACCCGACTGTGCGAACCGAAAATGAAAAGGAAGGGAATAAAATGGTGGTAGAGGATGCCGCGTTTACGGAGAGAATGGATCTCAATCATTTCATTGGTTGAGTCGCAGATCTTGGGATCGGTCTTCGTACAGCGCATGCGCTTTGAGTAAACTGCAGCTAAAGAATTCAGTTTTGCGGATCCCAAATGTTTAAAGAGAGTGAGACGGTTGAAGTCTCAGCGAAAGGGATAAAATCGCACAATGGTAATGTTAATGGTATTCGAAGCGTGGCGTTAGCTGTCGAAACTAGGCTTTTTCGTAAAGAAAAATGCTAACAAGCTGTTGTGCGTGTAGATGAACGAATAATGATGATAAAGAAGAATGCAAGGAGCAGGAAATATCCGTGTATATCCTTCCACATTCAGCTTCAGAGCTAAAAAAATAAATCGGTTGTCAAGATCAAATCACGATATTCAAGGTTGTCATGACGGCCATGTATGACCACAAGGACTTTATCGAACTAAAAAAGAGTACTGAAAAGTGATGCTGTGTCAACTTTTTCTTTCTTCTTGTGCAAGCCATCTTGTAAAAATGAGGAATACAAATTTTAAGCCTCGAGCTGCTGAAGCATAGTAAGTTATTTCTTCATTAATCTACACTTTATAAGTAGGGTGGTTCGAAAAAAAACGTTTTTTTCGAATTTGGTATCCGATTACCCCTCAAAAGTTGCAGTTTTGTACCCTGAATTCGGGAAAAATAATAAAAAAAATTCTAAATTATCATCTATAGTTCGCGCATGTCGCCTAAAGTTACGAAAAAATCAATTTTTTTCAAAAATTTTCATGATGTTGAAAAAAAATTCTAATTATGTTTTTTTTATCCAACACCAAAAAAACAACAGTATGTAACATACATTTGATTTTAAAAATGGTTTTATTGCTGTTTTAAAATAATTTTGGTTCGCAAAAAAAGTTATAAAATGGTAATAAATCGGTGAATTCGGACATTTTTGACTATATTTAAATCACATCGTTGTACCAAAATTAATAGTTAAAAGGTTTTAACTACACTTAAAAATGAAAGTGTGATCGATGCATGTATGTGTGCAGCTCTTAGCTCGTCTCAAAGACATTGAAACTACCCAGAACTCACCACGGGGAGGTGGCTGCACTTCGAGTTCCACCCACTCCCTACCCAACCATCCACATAAATTTAGGGGTGTTTTTTACAATATTTACATATTTACATTCACCAATTCTTGGCTAGCATGATAGTGAATTTTAGTTTACTTATCATCTTTAGACATTGTCTTGAATTCACTTTTAAAGTTAAACGATGGCATGACTGATCTTGAGAGCAGTGTTGCTCTTATGAAACCATCTCTATTTTCTTCCCCGCAAACTTTTGTACAAGACTCAGCTACCAGTTTTACTATTCTTTCCACACTTTGAGTATGGCAAGGAAATTTCATCAGGTCAAACTCCGGCAAAACATTACTACCAATCAGTTGTTCTAAGCTCTCATTTGACACATGGTTCATTGCTGGAGGAGGTGAAAGTTTACACTGAGACCAGTCAAAGTTGAAGCAGCAAAAATTGATGGTCGGAGGTTGAAATGTAATCACGGATTTCCCTTTGGGCTCTTGATTTCTAGCTTTTAGCAACCTTCGAAAAGCTAACTGCCGAACATGGATTCTTTCGTCTACTGCCATTGATATTAACATATTTTCCGGATGACAAAAGAAAGCATTCCTCTGCATCACAGGATCAATGTTATGCTTTACCCTAGTGTTCACTCTAGAGAAAAAAAGGGCAGGGTGCAGGTCTTTGAAAGGGGCACTATTTATTATAAAACGGGCACTATATATATTTCAACGCGATCTTCCCCCATCCAAGACCAATGAGGCACCTCTCAAAAAATACTGATTCGCCCGACGCCCCCCCCCCCCAAAAAAAGGAGAAAAATAACATCTTAAAACACCTTGCGAAAATTTCATCCATTCGTCTGTACCATGAGCAAGGGGGAGAAGGGACTGTTGGGAAGGGCCTGATCCCCAAGGGGTCCAATATTTTTTAAACTAGGGGTGAAATATAGAGGCAAACAACATGGAGGGTGACCCGGAAATTCATTTGTGCCCCCCCCCCCCCGCCACCATTAACTTCAGTATTGAATATAATTTTTTCCAGAAAATGCACTTGTCTTTAGGTTAGATTGCCCTCCCCCTCCCCCAAATGCCAACTATAAGCACATTTTTCAAACTCCGTAGGAACATTTAGCTAATGCTGAATATTTTCTTTGGGTGTGTTTCAACACTTTTCAGGCCATAATTGTGACTACTTTTCAATAAGAATAAAAAAATTCTAGGCATTTCAAAATCCTTTGAATTTCAATGTAAGATGAACAGTATTTAATTACGGATCCCCCCTTCCTATCTAAAAACTGCTTAGTAATGTGCATTATGCCATTAAGTATTTTAGTAGACATCAAAAAACATGATGAATGTAAATTCAACTTTTTTAAATATCTTATACTTCAAACAGAATAATTATTAAAATATTGTGTGCTGGTCTTCAAAAATGCAGTTGTAGCAAAGTGCAAAACAAAAAGGATTTATTTGAATGCCTAGTGTTGGACTTGGACTTGACACAACTTCATGACACAAATGTATTTGCAGATGTATGCGTTACCCAAGCAGCTGGGGCCAGTCCAAAATTTTAATTTCACTGACAATTTTTATGAAAATTTAATACATTTTATTTTTGTGATTTTTTTTAAAAGCAATATTATAGTTTTTTATGTATGAAAAAAAGAAACAGTACAAAATCATTTTAGTTGGAAAAAAGCACAAGTATGTCAAAAGTATGTTTTTAATTATGTCAATAAGTTTTTTTAAATAATTGTTAGTATACAAGTCCTATTCAGAGATAATAAAAATACTCAGCAAAAAGGAATGAATAAATATTTTGCAGCTGTAAATTTCCTTGGCAAATTTCACACAGAACAATATGTTTCCATTTCGAAAGTTCTTTCTGTTGGGGGGGGGGAGGCTAAAAATTCAAGATAACAAAAAAATACCCTTGTATTTTTGTTCAGTTGACTTTGTACTGTGTACTACTTAGAAAACAATTAGAAAGTTCACCAATCAGAAACAGATGCGAAAAGATTGCTTCACAATAACTAGCAATGCGCCAAAATTAGCTAAGCCTAATTTCCACGTGCAAACGAAAAACGGACACAAATGGCTGAAGCGCTACGAAAAGGCCTATTCATACGATGTTTATTGCTCAATTCAGCATTATATTCCAAAATAATTTTCATTTTGGTGAAAGTGCCGTTTTTGTTACTTTATTTTCGTTAATCTTCCGATTTTGCAAGGGCGATTTTGGGGAATTGATAGTTATAAATGAGGTAAAATCGACCTGTATTGGACCTTGAAATTGTTAACTAGAACTGTAAATGAGTTTTGAAACGATAATTTCGCAAACTTAGTTATTTCTTTTTTTTTTTTTTTCAATTTTTTTAATATATATTTGTTTAGAATTTTTCGCGGGTTAATTCAACAGGCTTCGCGGGCCCCGTTTGGCCCACGGGCCATAGGTTGTGCATTCCGTAGATCCTAAGGAATTCAAGCACTATGTTAGCTTTCAAAACTTTATCAATCACTTCAAAATAAACGCTTTTTCCACGCCCTTTACAAGGATTATCAAGAGCATACAAACCCTGCTTCTATTCTGTTTTGCAGGAAAAAAGAAAAAGGAACAGCCTGAAATATTTCAGTAAACTTCATATTTTTTCGTCCAGCATCATCGTCAAGAACCATGTATTTTCAAATTAAGAACCATTTGCGTTTGCACTCGGACTTTTCGGACAAGAAATGGAGCAGTTTATCTGCATCTGTTCTTGTCTGACAAATAGTACCCCTTCTATTTTTCCTGGAACTGGCGCCCCCTAGTCCTACAGATGAAGATAAGGAAGCCTACCTACCACCCTCCCTCTCTCATTGTTGATTCTCAGAAACTCAAGGATGGGAAAGAATTAAACAATAATCTCTCCCCCCCCCTCGCCATCTCGGACGACCGAACACCTTCAAACCCATCCTCAGTGGAAGAAAGATATCTACCTTTTGTTTCCAACTGATAAGTCTGTTAGAATTCCAAGAATCTCATCCCCTCTTTGCCTAGGTGTTTACATCTCCTTTTATTCATGAGGCCGTTTTCAGGGTGAAATTCTGGGGACAATGGCAAGACACGAGCGTTTTCGCAGATGATCGCTGGACAAATAAAATTGCCCCGATATCGTGGCAGGTCCAAACGATGCTTGAGGCATCTTTTTAAAAACACAGGGCGCATATTGTTATTTTTGAAAAGGGAGGGGCGCATTTTGCGATCTAAAAGAAGGGCGGGGCGCATTCTGCTGATATGAAAAAGGGCAGGGCGCTGCGCCCTTCAAAAACGACCTAGCGGGAACACTACTTTACACTATCGGGTAGCTGACGTGACGACTGAATAGCTTTGAAGATGTGCTTGGGTCCAAACTTCACTGATGGATGCCTTTTGATTTCAAACCAAACTGGGGCGTATACTTTCATAATGTAGTCTACAAGCATCTTAAGTCCTTCAGAGGGTGTCACTTCAGATATGTATAGCCTTAGTGTCCTATTTGCACATGTCAACCACCTAGAATGACTAAGAGGACCAGGATCTTTCACAGCAAGATCTGAAGGACACTCTCCTGTCTTCACTGCTTGATATATGTCAAGTAAGTACTTTTGGTCCTTGCTCAAGTCAGTTTTTGTTATGTTTATATCTTCACCAGTGATTGTTTCAAAATTAACAACCGGGCGTTTTTCACAGTTTAATAAAAGTCTGCCAATTGTTCCCAAGAAACTTGTTGGCCCTGAAGTCTCACCATCTACACTTTCAAACAAATGTCTCAGCGGCAGTTCATTGAAATGAAGCAAGCATATGAACCATTGCACTGGGCAGGCAAGTTTAATCTCAAGATTACGTTTTGCACCGTTTTTCCAACCTGTATTTGTTGCTGTGCCGTCACATCCTACAGCAACAAGCTCATTATGGTCAAATTCCTTACTTTCTAAAAAACTCAAAATGGTTGATGCAATTTCGCTTCTTGTGCCACTTACTGGTGTCAAATGGCCTATGTACTTTCCACCAGGCTCTTGTACTAAACTTATGTGCTCTTCCTTCTTCAGTCTCCGATACATTTTATTACCAATTTTTTCTTGGAAATAAACATTGTCCTTCCTCCTATCAAAATATACCCCATATATCTTAGCACTGTTATTTTCGGTTTGTAAGGACTCTCGAACTTTATGTTTTTCACGTCTGATCTTGCTCTTGTCTATTACAAGCGATAAATCTCCTTCATTGATTAAGCCGATGTCTTGTAAAACACTTGAAGCGATAGCGGCAGTGGCTCTATCTGATATCCCGTATCTATCACTCATCAATGCAGTCTCAGGAAGTTTAATTCGCATTTGAGAGGTCGATGGTAAACTGTCACTGTCATCTCCGCAATTCTCGATTAGAATGTCATGTAAAGGTTCAATTGTAATATCTGTTTTACTGGCATTAACATCAGGTTCATCAATTTTAGGTTTCTTACAGATTTGTAATCGTTGATCTCTTTTAATTAACTTATTTGTCTCTACCCTGTCCAAGGAACCAATATACCTTAACCTCATATTTCGTTGGTCATAGATAAATTCTCTCTCAATAATAGGGATTTTCTTTTCCTTATCACACCTACAATCCATAACTATTTTACAATTACAAGAGTTTGGCCTCTTACCACATGAACACGTAAAATGCATAACACATTTGTAGAAAGCAATGTCAAAAAGTTTGTTATTGGCTTCACTGACAAACTCGTTAAGCTTTTTCTTAAAGTTCGGTTTTTGTTTATCACGATTGAATGATTTTTTCAAAGTAAAATACTTGTCATGCAAATCTTTAATTAATTTTACAACACGTTGATGACTTACAGTTGGTATAGAAGCTTTACTGTAAATTTTTTCTATTTGATTACCAACACAATGAGATATTTTCGGAAAAGGGTACATTTTTCGCAGAATTTGATGTTTCCTCAATGCATGCTAACAAAACATCTTTATGTGTGGGTAAAACACTTTCACTAAAAGGTTTTGACTTACCAAGAATTGGACAAAAACTCAAACGCTTAGAAGTTTTGGTAGACGCCATGTTGATTGTTTAGGACTGACTGACTGACTGTGAGGTGAGGAACGGGTGCGGTATGGTTTCATGTCAGCACAAGCTCGGCCAGTGTGCTGCATGTCGCGACAAGTAGGCGCTGTGCCGCGCTGGCTTAGTGCGTGGATCACGGCCTTGGCGAATAATTTAGTTTATTTTTGACTTTTATAGAAACATACATGCATCGATCACACTTTCATTTTTAAGTGTAGTTAAAACCTTTTAACTATTAATTTTGGTACAACGATGTGATTTAAATATAGTCAAAAATGTCCGAATTCACCGATTTATTACCATTTTATAACTTTTTTTGCGAACCAAAATTATTTTAAAACAGCAATAAAACCATTTTTAAAATCAAATATATGTTACATACTGTTGTTTTTTTGGTGTTGGATAAAAAAAACATAATTAGAATTTTTTTTCAACATTATGAAAATTTTTGAAAAAAATTGATTTTTTCGTAACTTTAGGCGACATGCGCGAACTATAGATGATAATTTAGAATTTTTTTATTATTTTTCCCGAATTCAGGGTACAAAACTGCAACTTTTGAGGGGTAATCGGATACCAAATTCGAAAAAACGTTTTTTTCGAACCACCCTACTTTATAGTCGTTATGTTTACATCAGTTTTGCCCATGTAAAGTTGAATGATATCTATAATAACTCTTGAATTTTCTTTTCTCCCGTTAAAAAAATCCAATAATGGAATTTTTATAAACAAACCATTCAATTTTTTTTTCAGTTGTTTATTTTTTTAGCTTTGAGTATTAAAAAAAAATGTTGTAAACTTGTCTCACTTTTTGTACAAAAAAAAAAAAAACTATACCACCAAGTGCCAAAAAAAAATATAAATTACTTTCTCTTGTTGAATACAAAGGTTTATTCTACTAGTCCTGCAATTACCTGAATTCATTCTTATTTCCTTCATCCCCGATCATTAGTTCTCAGGTTATATAAATTTTCAACATTCAAACACAGCTCATGCATTCCATTGATTCAGGTATATTAATTGTAAATTCATGTGATATTTGTCAAGTAATATAAATACTGTACAAAATTTTAATGATTAAAACTAGTCTTGGAGCTGTGCCATATTTATATCTTTTAAATCTTAGTAATTTCCTGCTGAAGAGATGAGGAACACTTATCATTCTATATTTATCATTGGATGATTAAACATATTTTCTATACTGTATACATATTATGTAATTCGCCAAATCTCGTACCAGAAATTGAATGCCAAGCAGTGCACCTTTGATGCAAAATTACTTTTCTGAGTACCTACAGGTCTGCTTTAGTGTTAGGCTATGTTCGGTGTGACGGCCCACGAAAGATACAAACATTTTTGACAAAGCTGTTGAAATGAAATTAAGAAGTGCATTTCAACCATTGTACAGTACAATAGTCTCGTTAATCAAATTTAAAATTTTTTTAAAAACCCTGTTTTTACATAGATATAATTTTAAGTTATGAAAGTAAAAATATAACTCCGAGTGCAGGAAAGCTTTCATTTATATTTTGATCTATTAATAAAGCATTTTCATGACTTTTCATGACCGTGCTTCATTGAAATGTCACTTGTGTTTGAAACAGAAGACAAGTATACTAATTCTTTGTTAGGAAATACAGTCGACTCTCGACAACTCGAAGTCCCATGGGCTAAAACGTTTGAGTTGTTGGTAGCTCGAGTTGTGGGGAATTTCCACAACAGTCTCAAAAGTTTGGTATCTCATGAAGACTTCAAGATAAAGGAATATTCGAGTTATTGAGATTTGACTGTAATGTGGAAAGTTATTCATATATTTTTAAATGTCTTGTGAACAATTCTAATTTTTGTAACAAAACATAGTTTTTTTTAAATCTCGATACAAAATTGTTATGCCTCTTTAAGGATCTCTTTAACATTTTATCCGTAGTATCCTGATTTTTGATTCTCCAGCGTTACGATCGCAACATTTTTTTCGAAAATCGCTCATTTGTAGTTCATTAATATTCTTGCATTTTCAACAATTGCTTATTTGTGTTATTTTTTTTTGTCAAATGTTGAATTTTGATAACTTTTCTACAATTTTATTCATTTCTTTTGTTTAAAATATCAGGGAAAGGGCAAAGTGTGCTAACTCAATGAAGGCTTGCACCCATGAATATTTTTGAGAACCAGTCAATTCAAGTAAATGTTTTTCTTTTGGACATTAAAGTATCACACAAGAGGTATTACTTTTAATATCTTTTCTGTTTATAAATGATTTTTTTTTCAAAGTAAATAAAATATTTGTGTAATGTCCTTACATAAAATTATTGATTTTCCAAACACAATTTTGTATTTTTTAGTTTCCTGGTGCATTTACAGATGGATGAACATTTATAAATGAAGAAATGTTCCAATTCTTACACCTTCATATTGGATACATACCTGGTATAAAATTTTCCCATTACTTAGAACTATCTAACAACTCTTGTAAATGATTATTACACCATCAATTCTTAATGACATTTTAAAAATAGTAGCAAATAGCTTTTCTTTTCTGCAATGGAAATATACCTCCTGTGGAACCCGCCTTGCTTCTGCAAAAAGGGGTAATGCGCTTATTGCATCATACCTCCAAAGTGGCATCCACACTAGAGTGCTTTTGATCTTAGGTCATGTTCAGAAGCTGTTTTACGATGCTCTAGTCTGGATGCCACTTTAAGGCAGTGTGGAAATTGATGCAGAACTTTATCTTTTTTAAAATCCTTTCATACTCAAACGAGAAGGATTTGCACGCAACATGTATTTCTAGGTTATCACAGTTGAAGTGGCTAACATCCCATCAGATTCATTGGCATAGAGAAAAATTTTGCACGCAAGAAGGCTGATTTTCATAAAAGCAATGGATTTTTTTTTTAAATAAAATTATTTTATTTGAATGTGTCATTGTTATTTTTTATACAAACTGTTGAACATTCAAAATTGTTTTTAAGACTAGTGAGTAATATGCATTTTAAGCACGAAAGTTTTCCTCCCAAACAATAGTCAGTCTGATTACTAGTAAGTAGTTTTGCTGTAGTGAGAGATTTTATACTTAGAACATGCCACTATGTTGTTCTCCATGGCAGAGTAAAATATTGAAAGTCCAAATACTTTTCGGTAAGTTACCGCCCTACAGCCAAGTTAAGGCGGAAATACACTGCCAGCTCAGCCGAGGACTGCATTTTCGTGCTTATTAGCACTTATCAGCCCGGCATAGGAAGTGAGTGAGCTGGAGGTGGAAAACCTCTTAAAGAAGCCTAGAGTGCCAACCAAACTGGTAGCTAATATAGAATTAGCACTGACCAGACGAGTGACCGAACCATTGCTTCGGTCACTTGTCTGCTAGCTAGTTTCACAGCTAGTGAAACAAAATGTGTAAACAATATTATACAGTGAATTTCCATATATCACATTTTTTTAAACTTTTGGTCAGCTTATCAAGCAATTCATGTCTTACAACTGAAAACAATCAATATAAACTGATAAAATTCTTTATTAGAATCCTATAATATACTATGAATCAAGTGAAAAATAATTTAATTCATTAAATACCAGCACTTAGTAGAGGAAAAAAAATCCTTAAATGGTATCATGAGAAGTTTTTTCAAAGAAATGTCGAGTTCAAAGCTAAGCGGAATATCACTGAAAGGCAAGGTTGTCAGATTTTGTCCACCCGGGGAAAAAACCGCCCTATCCACCTTTTTTCAGTGCATTAAAATTTTCAAATCAAAAACGCTGAGCTTAATAATAATAAATAAATGTGTAATCTGTAGTGTTCACTCTAGAGAAAAAAAGGGCAGGATGCAGGTCTTTGAAAGGGGCACTATTTATTATAGAAAGGGCACTATATATATTTCAACGCGATCTTCCCCCATCCAAGACCAATGAGGCACCTCTCAAAAAATACTGATTCGCCCCCCGCCCCCCAAAAAAAGGAGAAAAATAACATCTTAAAACACCTTGCGAAAATTTCATCCATTCGTCTGTACCATGAGCAAGGGGGAGAAGGGACTGTTGGCAAGGGCCTGATCCCCAAGGGGTCCAATATTTTTTAAACTAGGGGTGAAATATAGAGGCAAACAACATGGAGGGTGACCCGGAAATTCATTTGTGCACACCCCCCTCCCCCCGCCACCATTAACTTCAGTATTGAATATCATTTTTTCCAGAAAATGCACTTGTCTTTAGGTTAGATTGCCCTCCCCCTTCCCCAAATGCCAACTATAAGCACATTTTTCAAACTCCGCAGGAACATTTAGCTAATGCTGAATATTTTCTTTGGGTGTGTTTCAACACTTTTCAGGCCATAATTGTGACTACTTTTCAATAAGAATAAAAGAATTCTAGGCATTTCAAAATCCTTTGAATTTCAATGTAAGATGAACAGTATTTAATTACGGATCCCCCCCTTCCTATCTAAAAACTGCTTAGTAATGTGCATTATGCCATTAAGTATTTTAGTAGACATCAAAAAACATGATGAATGTAAATTCAACTTTTTTAAATATATTATACTTCAAACAGAATAATTATTAAAATATTGTGTGCTGGTCTTCAAAAATGCAGTTGTAGCAAAGTGCAAAACAAAAAGGCTTGATTTGAATGCCTAGTGTTGGACTTGGACTTGACACAACTTCATGACACAAATGTATTTGCAGATGTATGCGTTACCCAAGCAGCTGGGGCCAGTCCAAAATTTTAATTTCACTGACAATTTTTATAAAAATTTAATACATTTTATTTTTGTGATTTTTTTTAAAAGCAATATTATAGTTTTTTATGTATAAAAAAAAAGAAACAGTACAAAATCATTTTAGTTGGGAAAAAGCACAAGTATGTCAAAAGTATGTTTTTAATTATGTCAATAAGTTTTTTTAAATAATTGTTAGTATACAAGTCCTATTCAGAGATAATAAAAATACTCAGCAAAAAGGAATGAATAAATATTTTGCAGCTGAAAATTTCCTTGGCAAATTTCACACAGAACAATATGTTTCCATTTCGAAAGTTCTTTTTGTTGGGGGGGGGGGGGAGGCTAAAAATTCAAGATAACAAAAAAATACCCTTGTATTTTGGTTCAGTAGACTTTGTACTGTGTACTACTTAGAAAACAATTAGAAAGTTCACCAATCAGAAACAGATGCGAAAAGATTGCTTCACAATAACTAGCAATGCGCCAAAATTAGCTAAGCCTAATTTCCACATGCAAACGAAAAAACGGACACAAATGGCTGAAGCGCTACGAAAAGGCCTATTCATACGATGTTTATTGCTCAATTCAGCATTATATTCCAAAATAATTTTCATTTTGGTGAAAGTGCCGTTTTTGTTACTTTATTTTCGTTAATCTTCCGATTTTGCAAGTGCGATTTCGGGGAATTGATAGTTATAAATGAGGTAAAATCGACCTGTATTGGACCTTGAAATTGTTAACTAGAACTGTAAATGAGTTTTGAAACGATAATTTCGCAAACTTCGTTATTTCTTTTTTTTTTCAATTTTTTTTAATATATATTTGTTTAGAATTTTTCGCGGGTTAATTCAACAGGCTTCGCGGGCCACGTTTGGCCCACGGGCCATAGGTTGTGCATTCCTTAGATCCTAAGGAATTCAAGCACTATGTTAGCTTTCAAAACTTTATCAATCACTTCAAAATAAACGCTTTTTCCAAGCCCTTTGCAAGGATTATCAAGAGCATACAAACCCTGCTTCTATTCTGTTTTGCAGGAAAAAAGAAAAAGGAACAGCCTGAAATATTTCAGTAAACTTCATATTTTTTCGGCCAGCATCATCGTCAAGAACCATGTATTTTCAAATGAAGAACCATATGCGTTTGCACTCGGACTTTTCGGACAAGAAATGGAGCAGTTTATCTGCATCTGTTCTTGTCTGACAAATAGTACCCTTTCTATTTTTCCTGGAACTGGCGCCCCCTAGTCCTACAGATGAAGATAAGGAAGCCTACCTACCACCCTCCCTCTCTCATTGTTGATTCTCAGAAACTCAAGGATGGGAAAGAATTAAACAATAATCTCCCCCCCCCTCGCCATCTCGGACGACCGAACACCTTCAAACCCATCCTCAGTGGAAGGAAGATATCTACCTTTTGTTTCCAACTGATAACTCTGTTAGAATTCCAAGAATCTCATCCTCTCTTTGCCTAGGTGTTTACATCTCCTTTTATTCATGAGGCCGTTTTCAGGGTGAAATTCTGGGGACAATGGCAAGACACGAGCGTTTTCGCAGATGATCGCTGGACAAATAAAATTGCCCCGATATCGCAGCAGGTCCAAACGATGCTTGAGGCATCTTTTTAAAAACACAGGGCGCATATTGTTATTTTTGAAAAGGGCGGGGCGCATTTTGCGATCTAAAAGAAGGGCGGGGCGCATTCTGCTGATATGAAAAAGGGCAGGGCGCTGCGCCCTTCAAAAACGGCCTAGCGGGAAAACTAGTAATCTGTGTAAATGATGAATCTGTAACGTAGCAGTTAAATTGTCAATTAATGCAATTAAAAATTAAAATATGATACAAAAAATCATGAATTTTAGGTTCAGTATCAAAAGTTATAAAATGAATTAAAAAGTTGGTGTTGAGAAAGAAAATATTATAGTGTGGCTCTGATAAGTGCTAGCTTGACCTTGAATACTTCTTTTTTGGGAACTTCAATGAAAAAGGGACGTGTAATTTCTGCACGGATTTCGGTTGGAATACTTTTGAGAAACTTCTACAAAAGCAACCCAACTCAATTTGGTGCCAGTTACCCTTCCTTGATATCCTAAAAGAATATAAACATTATCAAGGTCAAGCTTAAACTTATCAGAGTTGCAATATACATTGAAGTGAAACCAGTACTTAGTAAGACATTAATGTAAATTTAAAGTTAAGCTTTTGTTCCGGTTCAAATTTAATGCATTTTATATGATTTCACTTTTGGTTCAATATCTGAAGCAAACTTCATCAATCATAACTTCCTGTGGTATCAGCCTAGGCTGTTTTAAAGTGAATATGGATTTAAATAGAAAAAATAAATTCATTAAATACAAACAAATATTTTTATTAAACAATACAATGATACAGACATGTACTATTTTTACATTTGATTGCCTTATGATTCATAAAAACTAATGTAATATTAGTTTTCAATGAATGATATTTATTTTCCAATACTCATGCTATGAGAAAATAATCCTTTCTTTTTCTTGTAATAAGCAATAATATATGAGTTTCAAAATTAAGGTTGATGGTATTATCATAAGATTTAAGAAAAATATAAAAGCAACAAAATGTAACACTGCATCATACAGAAAAATCTATTATGCCGAAGACATTTTGGAAGGTTATGTCATTATTGGATGGTGAAATTGTAGAATATAAGTAGGCTTGCCAGACGTCCTGGTTTGACCATGACAGTCCCAGTTTTCAAACAAAATCTCGGTGTCCTGGCTGGCTTGACGTCGCGGAAAAAGATAAATTTGATTACAGATGACCGAAAAAGTCCAAAAACTCATTTCTGTACCTCAGAGCCAGACTGACACGAGTCTATAAATTGCGATTTTCTGCATTGTATGTATAATTCTAGTCCATATCGTGTCATGCAAATGTAATTCTAAAAAAAAAAAAAAGTCCACTGTAATAATTTACCAGTGTTAAAAGAGCGCACCCCTTATCCTTTGCATGATCCAGAGACAAATGTTCCTTCTTTTTCCTATAAAGTAGCGATTGAGGACTTAAGTTAGTCTTGCTCTGAGGGAAAGTTGACCTGTAAAATTAATATTGGATTAGCTTGTGAGGAATTTTTACAGCGAGATTTAAAACAAAAAAGACTTTCTAAAACAGTTCTGGCCAATGCAAAGAATTCGTAGATACTGTTCAAATTTTTATTCCTCAATCAAAATCTTCCTACCTACTAAAGTAACTTAAAAATATTAACGTGTAGGAACTAAAATATTTAAATGTATCTGATTGTGTCATGTATTATTTATTACCGCTGATTTATCCTTAGAATTAGTAACCATTTATTCATAGCATTGAGAATGAACCACCCTCTGAAACTCTAAAAATCAACCAGGGGTGGGCAATGTCCTTCTTTTTAATGATCTGTTCACACACACACACATCAGAGGATCGTTCATTCAACTCGTTCATTTGAACTACTTCGTACATTTGAAAAAGTTGCAGATGATCTCTCTGCACAACATATTCACTTAGACTCGAAATGTTTCATTAGATCAGTATTATTCTTTGAAGAGAAAATAACTGAAATTATTTTAAAGTAATAAAAAAATGCCTATGAAAAATTGATCAAAAATTTTTGTTCAGATTTAGATGCATAAAGCAATTATAAATTTTTTTTTGATCAGATACTCGGCCAATACCGAGTAGTTGCAAAAAATTGAATATTTTCCAAGACAGATACTAAACTTTATAAAAAAAAGAGCAAGCACTATATTCTGCAATCATTTACAATTAAAATTTATAAGTCAAATTTAAATTTTGAGAATAATGAAGTTTGTAATGCTTCAATGGAATAAATCTGTATTTTAATGTCCCCAAAGTTAATAAAACTTATTTATTAAAAATTATGAAAAAAGGTAAGTATAGAAAATATGGAATATTTATATCAAAAATGGATTTTTGCTACAAACAAAAAATATAGTTATAAAAAATATAAAAAATACCTTTGCTTAAAAAAATAAAAGGAAATAAAAACGTTGAAAGCACAGTGCAGAAACACTGCAGAAACGTGTTTTGGCGTTACAAGGAATTCCTTTTTCAATGCACAAAATGGGAACTCGTGGATTTAAAAGCATCCGACAAAAGTCGGATTTTTTCGTCAAATATCGTTACATTCTTTAGCTCACATGTTATGACTGAAAAAGACGTTCCTTGCAACGGGGGGAGGGGGGGGGGGGGCAGAAACACGTGTCTGCAGTGTTCCTGCACATTTGTTTTATCTTCTTTTAAAATGTATTTATGTTTGGCGGATTAGAAATATAATTGATTGGTTTACAGTAAAGCCCCTCCTAACGGACACCCCCTCTTATGCGGACAATTTTTAATTTCCCAGTTCCAATGCAAATAATATTATTAAACCCCTGTCCGGTGGACACCTCTCTATTGCGGACAAAAAAAAATTGTCCTGTTAATGTCCGCATTAGATAGATTTTACTGTAATTTGTTTTAATTCCAACTTGATTAATCATACCTTTTATTTATTTATTTTTAATTTTAAAAATAATTTTTTTGCAAAATTTTTGACACAAACAAAATTGTTTATATAATGCGTAACTAAATTTCAGCAGGAATTTAGTTTTAAAAACTATTATATGGACAAGGAGGTCTATACTACTATTCCAATAATTTCAAAATTCATCATACGTCTGTCGCTAGTTCTTCTTAAAACATAATTGGTACTTGGTAACTCGGCCGAGTAGTGAAAGGCCGAGTACTCGGTAACTCGGTACTAGGTCGTGTACTCGGTACTTGGCTACTCGGTCAAAGTGCCACTCGGTACGTCTTTTTTTTTTTTTTTTTTTTTTGTAAGTCATTTCTCAGTTGCTGAAACGAAAAAAAGCAACAACAAATGTATCGGTAGCTCAGCCGCAGTACCGAAGAACTTAATTTTAAAAAAAGGTACTCACCTAAATATTAGAGAACTTCAAAATTATTCCACAGTACTGATGGGAACAGAAGAAAAAAGGCAACACTTTTTTTAATGGGGAACTAATTAGACAATCTTCATTAAAAATCCCTGGATATTGAATGTAAAATAAGCGACTTGAAAATCGCCAAGCAAGTTAAAAATAAAGTAAAATCAATATAGAATATAGTTGATAGGAATGTTATAGAAGATAAAATGATCACCAGAAAAGTTATAAAAAGTATTTTTAGAAATAACTTTGGTGACGGAAAGCATAAGAAGGATTTTAGCAGGTGCGTGGGACAAAAAGTGGAATGTCCAAACATGTTGTTAGTAGCCCAAACCAGTTGCACAAAACATTACTAATGAATACTACATTGGAAAATAGCAAATTAACTGCAATGGTTAAAGAAAAATGATGAATAACGCAGAAAGTAAAAAGGTTCGAAAAGAAGATATTGTACTGCATTGAGAAAAAGGAAATTTGAAATTGATTACCCGTTAAAAAATTAAAGATCAATGTATTTTTGCGATTAAAATGCGATTTTATCACAAGTGCATCAATAAAATTTTCCAAATGCTCACCGTTCAAAGGAATGGTTGTTCACTTTTTAGTGAACAAACGGATCTGTTCATTTTAAGGATTCATTCTTTTTGACTCGTTTGTTCATGAACAAATCCCTACCTTTTTGAATACTTGCTACGCTGAAGGGGGGGGGGAGGGGGAGGTTTTCGATGTTTCGGTTGAACAGTACAAAAATCTGGCTCGCCAAAACATAAGCCACATTAAATTCAAGAAAACTGAGGGTTCTCCGAAGCAGATTGAAAATTGCTTAGCAAAAAACAGTTTGCGGAATAATGATAATGATCTGCTAGCATCATTCACTGCAGTTTGAATTTTTCAGCTATCAAGAAATAAAGTCCTTGTAACATTGGCATAGCCAGAAAAAAATTGGAAGGGATGTCGCTGCATTTCAGAGGGGGAGGGGTGAAGTTTGTTTCAGTTGTTTTGTATGGTCATAAAAGAAGCATTTCTGCTTTTCCGAGGGATGGATAATCACCAAATGTCACTGTAACGTGACTACCTAACGTCATCCATTACACTCCAGTTACAGAACAGAAAAGGTGGTTGACTTTGAAAGACAAAACCAGCAGAGAAAAATAGGCAACTGGTTTATTAGTTGTCCATTTCATCATAAAATCAAAATTCTGACTCTTTAATGCTTAGAATATCGTCAATAAAAAAGACACTGTACATAGAGTAAATAAGAAACCTCATGCACTATTTACTTCTATATATCGATTTACAACTCTAAAAAAACATTATATTGGTTAGGAACAAAAAATCAACTATTTATTTGTGATCACCTGGCAGTTCTTTTTTATTTTATAAGGATGTTTGCTTAATTAAACACTTAATATCATCTCATGATTCTTCTGTAATGTATTTAAAAAAAAAAAAAATACGGTGCAAAATCTCAGGAAGAATAACTTTTCATTATTTCCGTTCGTAGTTCACTTACATGCTGGTTCAAAACAAACTTTTCTTTACAAATTTCCAAGCCTCTCATTAGTTTTGCAAATCATATTCATTTCGTATGCATCGAGAAAATTTTGCTGAAGTTTTCAGAATGATCATATATTTCTATTGATCTAAAATCTTTCAAATATTACGGCGAGACTAATAAAATGCTAGTTTTACCCAATTTTTCACTGGTGATGACAAGTAGCTGAAGCTGGGTGGTCAGCAATGGCTTCCAAAACAAAGCGCAAAAGCTGCATCGATCCCGTGTCCTATGCTAAAGTCACGTGTCTTATGGACAACAAAGCTGCTGTGACGTCACGTGAAAGTATCCCATTTTAGAAACAAATATTACATCTTATTGTTTCGTTCGGAAAATCCAGGGGAAGTTTTCGATAAAGGTGCGTCTTGCCGACTTTTTCAAAGTTCGCCAAATTTTTTGGAGCCAAAATCTAGGCGCTATTTTCCCGCTCTGCCAATGAAAAAAAGGGGTGAGAAACGCATGTTTTTTTTACTAACCTACTGGAAAATGAATGAAATGGAGTTTTTGCATCAGAAGTACAAGAAATTGGAACATCAAAATGTAGACAAAAAGTTCAAAAACAACTAAATAAACATTGAAATGCAACGAAAACTAGGCAAAAAAAATTCTTAAAAAAAACGGTAAAAAGCGTTAAAACAAATAATTAACCGATCAAAAAAGAAATTAATTTGAATAATTTAATGCACAAAAACACTAATTATAAACTAATCTAAAAAAATTAACCCTAAAAAATACAATAAAATGCTGCGAAAACTAGATAGATATATTTTTAGTAAAACGGTAAAAGAGCATGAAAACAAACTTAACGCAGCAAAACAGAAATTAATCTGAATAATTTACTCCTCAAAAACACTAAGTATAAATTAATCAAAATAAATAAACCCAAAAAAATACAGTAAAATAGTACTATAACCAGACAAATGAATTTTAATAAAACGGTTATAAAAACATTAAAACAAACATCAAATCAAAAATTAATTTGGGAAATATCCTCAAAAACACTATTGTTTAACTAATCTAAAAAAATAAACCCTTAAAAATTCAATTAAAAAATAAATCCTACGAAACACGAGAAATTCATTCATTTTCCACGGAAGTAGGATAGAAAAAAAAATATTTTCACCCTTTCTTTTTCATTTGCAGAGCGAAAAAAATAGCGTCTGGAAATGGGGGCCAAAAAATTTATCAACATTTGAAGGAAAACACATAAAATCACAAAAATAAAACGGCATGGTTGCAAATAGGTTCAGCCTGATTAGAGCAAAATCTAAATACATCTGGGCAGAAAAAAATAAAAAAACGATTGGAAGGATAAATTTAGGATTGAAATAAATATTAGACTCCAAGAAATTAATTATTTTTGTGAAATTAAGCACTACAAAAGAGGGGGTGGTTATGTTACAATGAAATCACTGCATCCCATGCCCTTTTATAAAAACTATTTTACAAATTTAAATTTAAAAAAAGTAAAAAGTTGTACTCACTGCTTGCAGGTTTTCAATAAGATCCTCTTAGTTTTTTGAAAAAAAAAAACGCCCAATTTAAATTAATTAAAAAAAAAATTAGGCCACGAGGCGAGTTCCCAACTGCACTCCCATCCGAAATGCGAAAAGCGGGGTAGGGGGGGAAAGGCAGGGGGCGCTCCGCTCCGTAGAGTGGGTAGTAGGGTCAGAGAAATACAGGGGTTGCCGTAGTATCCACGTTGTGGCGTCGGTTTGCAATGAGAACAGTTTATCGCCAGGGAAGGGGAAAATAGTAGGTTTGCCGTAGTATTGCGTCAGTGACGCTTGGTTGCCATAAGAGAGAGATTTATCGCCAAAATTTGGAGTCATTTGAAAAAGCACCTTTATCGAGTTAAAAAAAAAAAACTTTCTTTGATAACATCTCAGAGTTTTCAGATTAAAAATATCTGCGATGTGCTTTCAACGTTATTTTTTCAATTATTAATGTGTTTACGTTCCTAACGAAGTCCGAAATTTTCCATTCGGCTTTATCTCTTTGCTGTTTCATTTATTTGGACTACGAATTTCGGAGGCCCATTTAGTTTTTTCTAGGTAATACTATCGGAGTTTTCGCATGTAAAAGCGTAAAGAAGTTTTACCGGACGTCTTTACATCCAGAAGCTCCCAACTTTAAACTGAAAAAGTGGTTCCTGGAAGCAACGTAACTCGTGCGTTCAGTAATCTGCTTATTTTTGCTAAAGAACGATGAATATTCTTTACCATTTCTCAACACAAAAGTATTTATTTTTTATCCTTTCCCTTTATTGAACCTAGAGTCCCTATATGAAAACGTAGTTTTCAGAGTTGCGACAACGCGGCATCATTTTCCTATTGGTCGAAGACCGCCTGAGGCAAGGTTTCTTCTTCTCCCGTAGGGTTAACATGGAGCGTATGACAGTGCTGTGGAAAAAAACCAGAATCTGGAAAATTAAAGGTGAGTCCAAGTATTTAATGCTCATATTACTGTTCTACAATGTTCAAATTATACGTGTGTAGCTTTACTTGAGTGAGTCCATTCCTATTTCTTTAACTATCGCGTAATTATATCAAGAACATGTGTTCCGGTGTGCTAAAATTCCCTTCTGACACTTTATTTGGGTCTTTTATAGTTAGTTTTCCTGTTAAATAAATATTCCAATCACAACGTTATTGAAAAACAACACTTTAAACAAGGCAAAATTTTAAATTGTGTAAATTAAATTTTTTTTAACGATAGATCTCTGTATTCGGTTTGGCGCGATCAATTTCGTGCTTGGCGACGAGTAGAAGTAAACAAAAACAAAACATACACTTGTGATGTACGTGAAGATGTCTTAACTTGTGATTTGTATTATAAATGCTGTATGTTGCAGAATTTTCTTTTTTAAATAAATGTGACTTGATATTAAAACCCATTTTAACTTATGTTTTAATGTTAGGGTTTTTATTTTTCCTGATCATTGACAAAAATTGACTTATGTATCGTTTTTAATATTCCTTCAAGCTATAAAACTCCAAGTTAAATCTTCTCTTTATGCAACGTAAGTATTTACAGTGTCAAATTTTTGTTTTTCGAAAGAAGATGCAGAGGAAATAAAATGTTTATAAATTATAGAACTTTCAATGCTTGCTGGCAGTATCTTTTAATAACATTTAGATTTAAGGAAACGATTTGTTATGATTTTCTGCCAAATATTCATTAGTTAAAAATTGTAAAAAAAAATGTCAATTCGATTATGAAATTAATGTCACCAAATGAATTTGCCAAAGCGTTTGAGGTGGATATGAAGTAGAACACTTGCTTGACACACGGCAGTTTTTATCGATTTTTTAGGTTGAACGAGCCAATTTAAAATGTACTATTTTATTAAAAATTTAATGAATTGTAGGCAGTTTTGGTTATTTTGGTAATTTACTCTTTTTTATTCAACAAGCATGTCACTCGCTGTGTGTTCCATCACAAACAGAAAACTGAGATGTTCTAAGTTCGTTTCAAGTAGTGTGTTGGTACTTTTTATTATGCTCTAATTAGGGTTTACTAATTTTTAGGTTGCCTAGTTATTTCCTTTACATGCTACTCTTTCTTTATCACCTGAAGAATAAAGTGCATGCTATCACCCGCTTCAGGTTAGTAAAAATTTCTATTTTTATTGAGAAAATGATTTTCAAATAATTATGGCCATGATTGATACATAATTAAGTTTTAACAAGTGCTGAATTACCTTTGAGATCAGGACCGTTATCATGGGTTTTTGAGATTGTAAAAGTCCTCCCAGCCACAGCTCTTGTTTGTCAGAAATTAGGTACATTTAAAGTTTTGTGGGTTGAAATACCAATACTTTTATGATAAAATGCTGAATCAAAGATTTTTTAATGGAAACTTTTTATGCGAGGGCTTTGAAGTTATGATCCAACCTTTTTGTGTGACGAAAAGTGGTGGGGATAAGCAATGTCGGTTAGAAGGAAAGCAGTGGCTTGCTTGCCTTCAGGTATTGGAGAAAAGTGAGACATTACACTCTTCTCGCTTCCTTTTTCTCATTTTGTATGGTTGCATGTACTGCGTTCAGGCAGCGCGGAGATCAATATGTACCTTTGTAATTACTTACTTTAGTTATTGTAAACAGATCATTTCTCTTCTTAAGAAGGAAGGAGATGATCATTATCAGTGGACACATGTATATAATTTTATGTAAAAATATGAATAAGAAACACAATCTGTTCAAAAGTGTTTGATGAATAGTTAAAATGTTTCACGTCTATCGTGTGTCATTATGACACAACCTGTTTCTTGGAATCAAACTTTAGAAGAATTCTACTCTTCTAGATCAGCAGAAAAATAAAGTACATGAAGCTCTCACCCCACATCAAGTAAAAATTTCGATATTTGGTAGGAAAATGATTTTTAAATAATCCTATCTCGATTAATGTGGAGTTAAATTTTAACTAGTGTGGAATTGCATTTTAAAATAAAGGCTGTCATTGTGGGGTTTTGAGTTTATCTGTAAAGATCAGGGTTCGAAAAATCCGATATTCTTATATACAGTTGAGTCCCGACTTACGCGAGGGATGCGTTCCAAGACCCCTCGCGTAAGTCGAAATTTCGCGTTGTGGAAAAAGGTATGAGTAAAAACTTTTATAAACATAACCAATCATTTTAGACACATGTAAACACAACCTTAAACAGTTAAAAACGTTTTCTTAACCATACCTTACTGTTTCTTGCATAAAAAAACTGAATTTTTATTTGTATTTAAAAAAAAGCCGTTTTATTCAACATTAAATACTGCTATGATGCACAAAAACAATGATCAATGGGAAAGAAAGACATAAAATAAACCAGTACTGTACGTACGGCATGTAGTAAGGAGAACAAATGCCCTATAGTTGTACTGTACAGTTGATTCAGTAATGATATTTGTAACTTAAAAAAAAGTGAAAATGATGATTTATGCTGCAATTATTCTAATATATTTTTAAATACAGTTGCTTCATTGGTTCTTTTATAAAGTTTCCATCTATGGCATTACCCCTCTTCCTGGTTTCTTTAATTTACAATAAAAAACACCTTCCATTTTCATAATTTTTGGATACTATTACTCGGTGAACTTTTATGGATTTATTTTTCTTGACTTTTAATTGTACGTATGGAAGATTCACTCATACCGTCATACCTAATTGCTGTGCTACCCTTCGAAGCATTTTTTGGTTCAGCTTCAGCTTTTCAAGAAGCTTTACCTTTTCTTTAATTGTCAGAAACGTTCTCTTTTTCTTTCTATCTTCACCAACTTTAGATAAAGCAGCGCTCCTAGGTGTCGTTATATTTCGTTAACTTTCGCATTTAGAATGAAAAAAAAAATAATGGAAAATGAGAAGTAGTTATTTATGTAAGCGATAAAAGACTAGTATAGGTGGGTACTTCTGCTCTCAGTGATTCTGCTCTCAGTAAAGGGATGAAGGTCCGTTCACGAAAACAAATTACTCACCGCGATTCTTTTCCGAAAATTTGCATGTTGCGGGCGAGGAATTCGCGCTAGCTCAAAAATTCTTTACTGTTAAAAAAATCAGGTTATAGCCATTTCGCGTAAGTCGGATCGCTTTGTAGCGGCAGTCGACTGTATATTGGATATTTTGATATTTATCCGATGTTTTCAACCAATGCAAAATCAAGTGTTTAGTAACTGCTTCCTTAAATCAGAGTTATTTATTTTCTTATATTATTATTATAATGCATCAACTTTAAAAGTAATTTTTCTTTCATTATTTATATTCATTTATTACATGTTCATGATTTTGCCTCACCCACTCAAAAAGTAATTCTATTGCATCCAAATTCATTTCAACCACTCATAAAAATAAATATATAAATAAATAAATATTCAATTTATCAGAGCTTATCTTAATTTGTTGAAGTCTTTTGAAAATCAATAGTTTTGTCAGGAAATAGAACATTGAAATAAAGGGGAATTCAAATGCTCTAAAACAGTGGTGCCCAACATATGGCTTTCAAAACTGGTTCATGCGGCCAGCTGAAATATCAGGTATAGATAAATGAATTTACTAAAAAATGTGGCTTTTTTTAAAAGAATTTAAATTCAAGCATCAGTATATGGCATTCTCTATATTTTTACTTCCCTTAAATTTATATATTAAAAACAAACAAAAACAGTTTATAATTAATTTCTTTAGTATGCACTCACATTTTTTCAATTACAATCACAAGTAAGCGTTTTGATGAGGTAGTAGCATTCACATAAAAGTTTAAGTCAGGCGTTCAATTTTTTTTCCCCGCAATCTTGACTAAAACCATTAAAAAAATTAATTCATAGTTTTCTGAAAAGTACTCAGGACTGCTGAAATAACACTTTCTGGAATAAAATTTGTTCAATGTAACTGTACCATGTGATTTCATTATAGGATTTGTAGGACCATAGGAGCTATTTGTTGGTCAAAAAATAAAATAAAAAATATTGATATTATTCAAATAATTGGAACCCGTACAACATGCCCCACTGTCCAACGTGCCCCACCTCCCCCTACAATTTTGTTGTGGATATTCCTAAGTGAGGTGCAGAAAAAACAAGCAAGTTTCTCTCGGTTCATAAAAAATTTAGAATCACGAACGTTCATTACTTATTTTAGTCATCATAAACTGATGGTTTCTCTTCTTAAGAGCAAAGATGATGCACAGTAACAAATATGTACATAATTTTATGCACATAATTAAATGAAAAACAATCTATGCTAGTCAAAAGAGATTGATGAATTAGGTAAAATATTCCCCTGTAATATGTGTTTTACTTTTTCAAGTGTTTTTAAAACACACCCTGTTATTTGAAATTAAATTTTATACCCCACTTAATGCAAAGTAGTTGAAATACAGCGCTATTTCAATTAAAGTGTGTTTATTTATTTTCCATTTATAATTTTATGAACTAGTTTAAAAAAACATTCCTGCCAATTGTGTTCAGCCATATTGATGATTTAGCACATTTGAAGAGTTTTACTTCTGCTTTTAAATTTATTTGCCCTTAATGTTTTTTAAGTTTCTTCCAGATATTCTGCAACTTGAAGAAAGCTCAACTACTAGTTGAATTATAGCCCTGATGCAGATGTTCTAGAAAACTCATGATAATATTGTACTGTTCGCTTAAAGAATTGTGTAATAAAATGATCTCCAATATTTAGTTTACAAGGATGTCCAGAAATCATTTTCCAAGTTTTCTTAGCTTGACAGCTTTATCAAAACTAATGAAGTTGTTTAAAAAAATAATAAACTTCAATACATAATATGCCATTCATGTTTTTTATGCTTCTTATTATGCTGATGACTTCAGGAAATTTGTTGCCGAAATGGTCTTTGGACTTGACATTCAAACCAACAAAAATTCTGTGTTTAAATGCTAAATAGTGTAATTAAATGAAATTTTGATCTTCTTCATACAAACAGTGCTGTATTTCGGATTTGTCACGCTTATTATCATATTTATTATCATTCATTTGTATAATAATATTGAAATGTAAAGAGGTTAAACAAACAATACTTTTGCAACAGAAATTTTGAAATAGTAGCTGGTGATCTGTTTTGATTCTCTAAATTTAGAGTTTTGAATTTGTTTTGTAAATCAAGTGCTTTCTTTAGGTTTATGCTTGTTTGTCATGTAAAAATATTGTTTTCAATTTATATTTTTAATACATTTTTCGGTATTCAATGCAAGGCTAAAAAATTTAGGTATACATAAAATTATGAAAGATATATTTAGGTTTGTTTATTTCAGCATTAAATGAACAGTTCATTGATGCTTATTCTCTTTGTGTAGTTATCCAGAAATCCCCCCCCCCCTTCTCAAGAAGAGATTTTTCTCCCCACTTAGACTACAGGACAGGATTTGAATAACTGCAAATAACTCCAATTTTGGAAGGGATAGGTAGCAACTGTTATCTTAGTCCACTTCCGACTGTCAATGCACCTTTTCTGTTTCTGACTAAATTCTGGAAGCATTTTTCAGGATGCTGGAATATAGGTCATGTTCATCCATCCATGATAGAGGGTAATGGAATTGCAATCTATATGAAAAAATCTGAACAAAAAATTCAATTTATTTCAATGAAGGTTTTTTTTTTTTTTTTTCACAAACATTCACTTCGCGAATAGTATAAAAGAAAATAAATTACAAGCATCAGTATATTTTGCCCTGTCTAATCGAAACTCCCTAATTGAGTAGATGGGAGTAAAGCCTATAACAAAATTTATTTTCTTTATGCTTATAAGTGATTAAAATTTTTGATTAAACTTATGTTTTGTCCATAGTTAGTTTTAGGAAATGATACTTTGGAGTAACGAATTTTTAAAAATTTGATAATAATAATCACATTTTGAACACGTGAATATTTTAAAGTTACGTTGCGTTTCAGAAAATACAAAGATTAATCTTTGCTTATTTTGTTACTTAAGCAGTTATTGACAATAATAGTTTGCCCCAAAATCTATAAAAACTACAAATTCTGTTTTGGTACCCTGAATTTGATTTTAATTGCCTCATTAAGATAAATGTCTTTTTTTTTTTTTTTTTTTTTGTGTGTGTGTAAAAATGTTAGAAATTCTATGTTTGAAATAAAGTTTACAGATGTAACAACACCAAAAAATAAATTGAACATTAGAGACTTATGTTGTAATCTTTATGTTGTAATGACTTGAAGAATGTTAGTATGGAATGAATGAGTTTTCTTCATGCTTAGTTGTATTTAAAATCTCTGTCAAAATTAAATGTAAACATTGCTTTTCCATGAACATTGAAAATAAGTACAAGTCCTCTACTGGTGCTGTGAATGATTTTTTTCTTTGTTTCCTTAAGAAAGTGTCTACTTTCCTTTCTTTGTAATATTGTTTTCATGTGAAAATATTGTTCAAAATTAAAGTAATAGATGTATGATGAAGATAAATAAATAAATAACAATAGATACATTTGTTTCTTATTCATAAGAGTTGAAAATAAGTAGTGTTTAAAGTAACACCCCCCTCAACTCTTCAATTCATTTCTGAATGTTTCTATCTACATCAAATTAAAGTAATAATTTTCAACTTTATTCAAATTAATATTTTAACCAGGAGTGCATTCTGAACCACTAAAATATTTAGAGGTTCTTGGTATCTTTTCTTTCTTTTTTATGGGGGAGGGGGGTTACCTCGTTTTGACCATCTACCTATTTCTAGTATTGAACTTTCAAATTTTCCTTTGCATATTTATCTTTCTAATTTTTAATTTAATGTTTAACTTAATCACATTTAAATCAGAAAATTGTACATGGTAAACTTAAACATGCAATTTTTTTTAATAGCACACCATTTTTATTAGTGATATTGCTTTTTAGATGGTTACAGGAAATATTTTTAAATTTAAAACTCTTTACAAAGTTTGCCTTTCCGAAACAAAAACAAACAATTTCTAATGTACATTATCAGTCGTTCATTTATTTATTTTCATTTTCTTACCTTTTTTTTATCTCTTTATTTAATTTGAATCAATTAAATTCTAACACATGGAGGTGAGAATTCACATGCTGCAAACCAAAAAAAAAAAAATAAAATAAATAAATAAATAAAAATTATTACAAGAAAAAAACTGTCGGCAGATTTAAATGGATATATTTTTGCTGAAATTAAAAAATAATAAATTATACCTTAGTTTTCACTGTAAAAGGCATGTGATAGCAAAGTTGCACTTTTTGAAGATTAGCCCATTAGTGACTGAAGTTTTTTAATTAAACTAATGTTTTCTTTTTCGGATAAAAATGCTTAAAATTTTGTGTTTTAAATAAAGTTTATAGATACAATAACACCGAAAAGTAAATTGAACAACAGAGATCTATGTTGTTTACAACAACAACAAGATTACAACAATAAGATCATGCTATTGATCTGAAAACTTAGCATGAAATAAATGAGTTTTTCTCATGCTAAATTGTTTTCAATTTTTAGTTTTTGCTTTGTCATAAAAATTCAAAATAAGTACAAGTCCTTTTTCGGTGCTCTGAATTGTTTTAATTTTGTTTCATTAAAAAAATGTCTACTATCTAACTACCTTTCATTCTAGTATTGTTTTGGTATAAAAATGTTGTTGAAAATTTTAAATAATAGATAGTGTACTTTCAAGAAATAAATATAAAATAATGGAGACATCTGTTTCTTATGCATATAAGAATGTTGAAAAAATATAATGTGTCAAAATACACCCCCCCCCCTCCCTCCTTAACTTCCCAATTTATTTCTAAATATTACTCTCTGCATCTAGTTTCAAATAAAAATGACCTCTGATTAATTTAATTTCAGTTTTCAACTTTGTACAAATTAATCTATTAACTAGGTGTGCCCACTAAACCATTAAAATATTCAGAGGTTCTTAATCTCTTTTTTTTTTTTTGAGTGTGTTGGGGCGAGATAGGATCCCTGCAGTGTGGGGTGCCCCACGTCTTAAGGAGTCCAACGGCCTTTGAAATTAAAGAAAAAAATTGAAAAAACCTAGCTCTAAGACTTATCTAACGTTACAAATATACACTGATGGCCTCTGGGGAGAGACTATACAGGTTTTGTTGCAGGGAGGCCTAAAATTTATAGATCCTGGCCTGGATAGGATACCTTGTTTTGAGCTTCTACATATTTATAGTATTACTCTTTCAAACTTTCCTTTGCATATACATGGGTGCCACACCCCTAACAGCACCCCCCCCCCCCCGTAGATGGGCATCCCAGGCATATATTTCCTTTCGGAATTTTTAAGCTAATACTAAACTTTGTTCCATTTAAATCAGAAAATTGTATATTTTTCCTTTTATAGAAAAAAATAAAAAATAAATAAGTAATGCTTTTGATATCAATACAAGAAATATTTCTATGTTCAAAAATCTTTATAAAGCTTAATTTAATGAAGCAAAAACAAGCAATTTTTTATGTTCGTTATTTGTTGCTTATTTATTTATTTTCATTTTCTTAATCAGTCTGTATTCTTTCATTCATTTTGAATCAATTAAAATTATAATATAATTTTCGTTGACTCGGAATCTTTTGATTAATTTAAAATCGATCGTATTAAAGAGAATAAAGTTTAGGAAAAAAAAAATCTGCCCTTAATTCTGCTAACACAGGATCATTTTGTCTTTTTTTAATGTTTGAATCAAAATCGAGCGTTTCACTTATTGAACAGCATGCATTTTCGAATCCGCGTGCTTACATCCTTCAGAACCCGTTTAAGCCACTCTTTCCGCTCCCGTTTGCGACTCTTTTTTAAAATGAAACTCGAAAGCGAACAAGGAGCCAATCTTGCAGCTTGGCGGCTATTATTATTTTTAGTCATTAATGTGACAAGCCATTTGATTATTTTACAAGGTTACCTGATAAAGGCTGACGGTTTTCAAAAATTTATTACAGGAAAACGGTAAATGGTAAAAAAAAAAATTCTTGCAGAAAATTCTTGCGGTGGGCCGTTTATCCCCCTCCCCCCCTAAGCTCCAAATTTTAGTTGAAAATTTTTCAATAGATGGCGCTGCAGATCGTGAGCCCGTAAATGAAAAAAGGATAGAAATTTACATCATAATTTTTCGAAAATAATGAACAAAAGAAGAAAGCAATATTTTCAAACAATCTTCGGCTGTAATCACATGTCGCAATCGGAGGAAAAATCGGTGAATTTCAATTCTTTTTTGAGTTACAAACATCGGCACACTACTCTTTCTAGTAGGGGTGCGATATCGATGTCGATGTTTTGGAAACATCGATGTTTTTGTTAAAACATCGATGTTTTACTTTCGATGTTTTTAGACCATCAATGGTTTGGTTTCGATGTTGATGTTTTTGCATTTTAATTGAAAATTATCATAAAATCTGCTCCAATTGTTTCGCTGGGTAATTAAGTGTACTTATGGAGTTGCCAAAAAAAAAAATGTTTTTTTTTTACACCCATTTTATAAGATCAGCTTTTCTGTGTAGAGGTTGAATTTTAGGAAGATCACAACAAGGTAGTAGAAGTTTAACTAGAGAGTGAAGAAGAGGTCAAAGCTATTGGAAGAACCTAACACTGGTAGTCTGATGCCAGAACTTGCAGTCTATCTCGAGGCTCCAGATCTTAAACTAGAGAAAAATCCTATGCGTTACTACGGTGAAAATTATAACTTTAAAAATTCAGAACTGGTAAAAGTTGCTTTAAAGTATTTGATAGTGATGGCAACTTCTGTTCCATCGGAAAGAGACATTTCTCTAACTGGTGGGATAGTCTGCGAAAAGAGAAATGTGCTTCGAGGGAACAAAGCGTGGCCTTCGAGATAGGAAGGGCATCCAACTAGCAAATGACGTCATCGTTCGTCGATCCACGATGATATTGGGAAGCGTGCGTTTCGATTAGTATTTTGGTTTAATTGAATTATTTGGCTTATTTAGTTTTGTCTTCTATTATTTTATTAGAATTAAAAGTTCTACTTTACCATTTGAAAACATAAAAAGGAACCGATAATCATACTTTAAAAAATAAACAGCTTTTTTCATAGTATTTTTCATGAAAATATTTAGGTCTTAAAAAGTATTCAAATAAGTAAACACGTTTTTATTTTACAACTATGTTAAAAGGAAGTGATAAATAAACAAAGTTCTATTTTTCATTTGAAAACAGTTTTATAACTTATCACATTCTAAACTACTCGTATAGCCGTACATCGTCCACTATATTGTCCCCTTATTACAACCAACTTCCAGTAGTTTGTTTCTTTTTTTGCTTTAATAGCTGCCTCTAAAAAATTGAGAAACTTAGCATCATTTATTACATTGATCTGCTGCGATTGTCGGGAGCGGCTCGCCGACAGCGCACTCTGGAAAAAGTGAACAATCGTTGCCACTTTTACACTAGCAAACCCGTAGGACATTTCTCTCCTTCTTCCTACTCCGTGGTCGTACGCTACTCCCTTCACGCATGATGTTTCTGATTTGTGAGATGAGTGGTGCTTTCCAGAAGGGTAGAGTTGTAATAACCTGCAATTTTTACAGTATTATTTGATTTAGTTAAAACAGGGGGGATCTGTTGAATTGCATTAACAGCACTTGAAAATTTGGGAGAGAGTCTCGAGTTGGTGCAAGTTTCAATTTGGTTTCTCCGGTTCAAGGAGACTATGAGATTTTGTCGTTTTGGACAACTTCTGTAATTAGCAATATACTGAATAAAGATATAAATAGCTCACTTCAATCGATAATTTCAGAAAGGGTATATGTTCCATTTTTTGCAAAAGTGATTCAGCTGTGGTTTTACGATATTTGCACGTAGAGAAATCGACTAGTGTAGAAGGGAAGTCAATCCTTGTACAACAAAGCACTTTATTTGGGGTCACAATTTTCGTCTTGTGCAGAAAGAGCATAAGTCTCACACTTATGCCCTTTTAGCATAAAACGCGAATGAAGGGATAATAGGACGCAATGTGTTTATATGGCAAGATCATAGAAGAACTAGATTTTTTGTCGTAACAACAAAGTAAAAACAAATAAGTTGTTTAATCTGGCATTATTAGGGTAATGGTAAGTTCGTCAGTTATGTGGGTCGGGGGGGGGATACACTGTACGTAATCTAATTTACCCCAAAATATACACCTGGCAAGAGGCAGTTTCGGGTATGTAGAGCATTGTATCCAGAATTATTTCATCTAGACAGTTGTTTCACGAATATAAAATACGAAACTGAATGTCTGATTTTTGGAATGCTTAATATGCCAGTTTAATCTCAATGCTAATGTATAAATGTTACTATAAAACAGGGGTAATGAAAAATGACGTAAGCAGATAAAATTTGAACATTTCACTTCTTAGCTGTAAATAATCAGAATTTATTTTAGTTAGGACAAAACACTTTGAATGAGGAATAAAAAATTGAACAATATTTAGATATGCTTTTCATTTTATAGGGTTTTTTAGATAGTCTCTTTTGGTTTAACCTTATTTTAAAAATCCTCACAAGCTAAGGTATTAATTTTACAAGTAAATGCTACAAATGATAAAGAAATTATCCGAAATAATCTTTCCTTATTAATTATTCTTAGATTTTTTTGGTAATCTGTAATCGAATTTATCTTTTCCCGGAAAGTAAAGTAAACCGACCGGGTCACTGGGATTCTGTCTCAAAACCTGTACGTCTTGCAAGCCTACGAATAAGTATCTGTTACCAGTTTCCTTGTTATTTTTTGAAATCCATGGCCAAAAGATTATTTGAACAATGCCTTGTTTTTACATGAAGATAGGCGACCCTAATCTCACTCTGGACCGTTGCTCACTGATAGCGATTTTTCACTGCCGCAGCAAATATGGACGGAGGAACGAAACTTGTATCCTGTCAAGTAAAATGTTTACAATATGTTGTAACTACAGGGTGTCCTGAAAAAGACTGACTATTTTTAAAAATTTATAACAGGAGAACGGTTGATGATAATAAATAAATTCTTGCAGATAATTCATATGGTGGACGCTAAATCCCCCTCCCCCCCCCCCCACAGAGTTATAAAATTTAGTTCAAAAACATTGCAATAGATGACGCTGCACATACTAAGTATGTAAGTCAAAAAAGAATTAAAATTCACCGATTTTTCCTCCGATTGCGACATATGATTACAGCCGAAGATTGTTGGAGAAATTATTTTGTTCTTTTGTTCATTATTTTTGAGAAATTATGATGTAATTTTCTGATTTTTTTATTTACGGGCTTACTATCTGCATTGCCATCTATTGGGAAAAATTTTAACTAAAATTTGGAGCTAAGGGTTGGTTAACGGCCCACCGCAAGAATTTTCTTCAAGAATTATTTTTTTACCATTTACCGTTTCCCTGTAATAAATTTTTGAAAACCGTCAGTCTTTCTCAGGACACTCTAAAATAATCAAATGGCGCTGTGCTTGTCACATTAATGACTAAAAATAATAACAGCTCACTTGGGTTCAATAAAGGGAAAGGATAAAAAAAATAAATATTACAGTGCTGAGAAATGGTAAAGAATATTTACCGTTCTTTAGCACAGATAAACAGATTACTGAATGCACGCGTTACGGTGTTATTTCCAGGAACCACTTTTTTAAAGTTGGGAACTTATGGATGTAAACACATCCGGTAAAACTTTTTTACGCTTTTACATATGAAAACTCCGATAGCATTACATAGAAAAAACTAAATGGGCCTCCGGAAATCGTAGTCAAAATAAATAAAACAGCAAAGAGAGGAAGCCGAAAGTAAAATTTCGGACCTTCTTAGCAACGTAAACACATTCATAATTGAAAAAATAACGTTGAAAGCACATTCCAGATATTTTTAATCTAAAAACTCTGAGATAGTATCAAAGAAAGTTTTTTTTCAATTTGAAACTGGTTTTCCGAATGCAACAATAAGATGCAATATTTGTTTCTAAAATTATTCTTCTTATTTTAGCTCTTTCGCTGAGACTTCAACCGTCTTACTCTCTTTAGACAGTTGGGATCCGCGAAACTAAATTCTTGGGTAGCAGTTTACTCAAAGCGCATGCGCTGTACGAAGACCCAGCCCAAAATCTGCGACTCAACCAATAAAATGATGGAGATCCATTCTCTCCGTAAACGCCGCATCGTCTACCACCGTTTTATTTCCTTCCTTATCTCTTTCGGTTCGCGCAGTCGGGTTTCTTCACTGCGGCTAATCAAACTTAAATAATACACATTAAATTTTGGAATTTTACTTACGACAAATTAGATTTTCAACTCTCGATGCAACAAGGATGAGGCTTATAGATTTTAATTATTTCTGTGTGTATCTGTCTCCGACTTAGATCATCCTTTTTTGGCCGAAGTGAAAATGGATTGAGATTGTTCTCCGCCTCTAAAAATTGTCTTTCAATTCGGAAATCATCGGGTAGGGAAGATTTAAAAAATCAGATTAGTTGACGGGGAATGAGTCTATAAATTGCTGCAATAATACTCGTAAGAGCATATTTTTTAATGAAAAATTTCTTTTGAAATTTAAATGAACTTCCGAAAATCCATGGAAAATCCAGGGGTGCGAAAATCCACACATCCTCCCCTTCCTCCCTTCGTTCAAGAAAACACTATAAATTGGCGCTAGTGAATATCGATATTTGTAAACATGAATGCCTAATTTCATTTTTAAGTCAAATGTTTCAGATAATATCTCTTAAGTGACAAAATAAACACTTGAATGAAAGTGATTTTTAACGATTTTTTTTCATTAGTTTTTTTCCCCCCCGAACGACGAACATATTTGAGGGGAAATACTTAACTAAGATCTTTGATTCACTTCTCAAAAACAGAAGAAAAAATTTTTAATGAAATTTTTTCTTTTTAACTTGAATTTGGTGGGATTAAAAACACTCACACTTATAATCACTATCACCGATACCTTTAATGAGACGAATATCTATGAACGTTCCTGGGGAGTACCTGAGGCGTGGCCTCGCACCTCCCAAGTCTTGCCATTGGTGGGATGGATCCTCCGGAGAGGAGTTAGCTTATTGGTCGGCAAGTTAAGCCGATGACGTAGGGGCTTTCCCTGGCGGTCAAAAAACTGACTTAAGAAATTTGGAGTCCAGAACTGAATTAAAATGAAATAAGGGGGTAAAAATGAATGAAAAACTTAGTCCTCATCAATAAAGATTTGGACTAAAGTTGTAATTTTGCCTATAAGGTTTTCCTGACTTTTTAGAATAGGGAGGGCCGTCCTGAGTTTGGAAAAGACTTTAGAGATGTTGAATATTTTATTGATTTCAGCAAAAAGTTGCATGAAATCAGTAATTTCGTTGCTGGAGTTAGGCTCCTTAATACTAGGGGTGGTATGCTCAGGAAGATTACTGGAAGTGGCCACAGCGTAGGAAGTTCCTACTCTGCGGCTAGCACCGCTTCCGCGGTTAACGGCTCGTTTACCTTCCAGGTTGATTTTGGGTTTGGGGAAGGCCACGCAACCCCTATAAGAGGCTACGTGATCACCCCCACAATTAACACATTTGGGCTTTTCCTTGTTAATTTTGGCCGGGCACTTGTCACGAGAGTGTTCCCCCCCGCAGACGACACAGCGGACTTTTCGAAAGCAGTTAACTGCCAGGTGGTTGAACCCCTGGCAGGTATAACACTGTATAACACGTCGATTTGTCCGGTACCGCTCGACGGTTATGGCAGTGTGGAATAGTGTCTTTAAATCATTAATTTTAGTATGTTGCTCACCGGACGAGAGCTGGAGTTGGAATAGAGGGAGCTTAGTACCGTCCCTTTTGGTCAGTTGAGCGACCTTTACAATAGGAAAATTTAATTCGGAAAGTGCTTTCGAAATTTCCTCAGTGTCGGTGCAAGTGGGTAGTCCTCTAATGACATATTTGAATGGTCTGGGTCCCTTTGCCCTTTGGATGTAAAAGTCTATGTTACTAGACTTGAGTAAATTAATAACTTTATTGCGATCAGTGGGGTCATCCACAAAGATCGCTGTTTCATCCTTCCTATTTCTGAGTTTAAAGTTCTGACAGTTATCATTGAGCTTGCGGATGAAATCAAGGTAGTTGGGGGGGGTCTCCACCACGAGGGGGGCAAGCTGATTAACTCCTCTAGCCGGAGAGGTAGAGGTAGTTTCCTGGGAATTTAAATTTGGATTCGAAACTTGGGGGAGGGTGGAGAACTTATTTTCCAGGGCCACAGGCGCAGCCTTTACGGGCGAAGGCGCTTTACATGTTCTACGTGGCAGCTGGAATCCCTGAGCATTAAGGTATTCAGAAATGTGGAAGAATTTCTGAAAGGATAGGAATTTAATCTTGTCAGTCAAAGCATGACTCACCAGGGCCTCCGCCACTTGAGCGTCCGGGATCCCGTCCTGGCCCAAGAGTTGGAGAATCTCCCGGAGAGTCTCATCCTCACCATCAGGGAAGAAGATGTCTGTATAACGGAACATATCCTTGGCTGTTTTAATGATGTCAGTCACCTCGCTGTAAGACAGGGGTGAGTCATACTTTTCTGGAGGGTTAGTGGAGTTGACTTCCATCTCATCATCAGATGGGGTCATGTCTGCCCATGAAGTGGACTGTATTGGGGAGTTTGTGCGGTGGGTGAAGGGGGTGGCCGCCTTGGCCGGAGTCCGCGAACCGGGAATACTCCCGGGAAGCTTCTTCCTAGCGCTCGGCGCCGCATTCCTCTTCGCCGCTACTCCTATAGCGGCGGGTTTTCCTTTTAGCCTCATTTTCCCACGTCCGTTCTTAACGGGATCCAAAGTGGGATCTCGACCTTTAATGAAGAAAAAAAAAACATTGGAAATCGGAAAATTCATAAACTTGATGATGAATGATGAAATACTTCCTCAATATTCAACCGAAAGGTGAGGAGGAAGCTTCTGCACTTAAATTTATTTCTGCACTTAAATTTTTCCAACTTGTGATTTTTTGTCTTAATTTCGAACAAGTGGTTTCGCATAATCTTTCAAATTCAGTATTCACTGACTTCCTCTTGTCTTTTAAAAACTCACCGCACTATTATCACCCCTCACGTAATTTTTGCCCCATCGACAAACCAAATCGGACCTAGGATGAGAAACACTGTACTAAACAGTTAAGTTACGCATTTAGTCAGTCTCCATTAATTAGTCATATGATGGATGATGGCCAAAGTTTTTACTTGAGTTTACTTTTGTTTCCCTTTCCCGTTCATAAGTATCCATTCATTGGGCAGGGTTGCCAACTCCTAAAAATGTTTCCCCCTAAACTCAACTCGTTAAACCCTAAAAATCCATGAATGCGATTCGATAAATTCATATGGCGTCAGAAACTCGCGTGGTCCTTTAACCGTGACGTCACACATGGTATTAGAGAGTCACGTTACCATTGGCCAAAGGCATTATTATGTCATTTCTGATGAAAACCAATGGTTACTAAGATAAATAAATACCTTTACAAATTTGTGCTTTTACTTACGTTGTTTTGTCTGACTTCAATGGCTACTAAGCTCGAAGAAATGCATGAAACAATCGAAAAATAGCAAAGAAAAACATTTTTACCTAAAGAACCCTAACATTTAGCCCCTATATTTCACTGGGGCCCTAAGTCTGCAAACCTGACATGGGGAATAATTATGCCCAGCCTATCCACAAAAAGTAGAAGACTGCGTTTGAGAGAGTGAGAGATACAAATAACACTTAATTACCCACTGCGGTGACGAATATTTATACGTTACTAAAATTTATAAAAACTGGTAGACAAAAAAAATTGTAACATTTATTATCTGTAACAGAAACTTATACGTAACTAATACATATAAAAATTGGAAGACAAATAAACCAAGGTTCGAGGTAGTCCAAAACCTTCCGTTTTAAATGACATTGTGAATTATAGTTTTGTATTGTTTTCAGTGTTGTTGTAGTTCAGCGGCTCCCAACCTTTTTTGCCTTGCCAACCCCTTCCAAAATCTGTACGAAGTGACAAAAATAATAATAGAAATAATAATTGCAAAATATAGAAGTACAAACATTGCTGGAAGATTAAGTAACAGCTAGAAAATTATTACGAAACGAATTCAACGGAACAAACCCAGTGATAATTTTTTGTGTTTCAGGTCACTTTGAAAAAATGGAATAGCTCTAGAACAAATAATTTCAAAATGTGGCTCAAATGTCTTTTCTGGGTTTAATTTCCGTCTGCATTTGTCTCAGTATGCTGAAATTCATATTTCCCTTGGAAACTCTGTTCACCGTAGTATTTAAAATTTCTTTTTCTGTTACAACAGTACATTTATTCATAACGCCAAATCAGTCAATTAAAAAAGGATCTTTGAAAATATCTTTCAGAGAAAGTGTCTCAGATTAATTAAATCATATCTTTTCTTCCGTTAAAATTATAAACTTTTCTAAATTTACATCTTCTTGGAAAGGAATGGGAATCTAGTTCTTTGATAAGGACGCACTATGGACAATCGTTTGAGTGTCGAAGAATTTTCTTTTCCTTATGCTCAAAGTTCATTTCTAATTCCGTAACTCTTTTTTTTCGGGTACCTCACTACAGCAACAAACAGCAGCGCCATTGCACTTATTATGTCTCTCGCATTTTCGGCGAAACACAAAAGAAGAGCGACAGCACCTCGTCACACTCAAATGGTAAAGAAACTAAACATAGAAAATAAATTAAAAATGTTTAAAACACTCTCATATGCTAAATATAATGTTTCCATCAAGCTCAATCGAATTTTCCAATCAAACGTAGAAAACTGAAGCATTTTCATGCTTTCATCTAATACATTACGTTCAAAAGTTGAACATTTTCGGCACGGCTTCAATTCTATCATGCTCAACGAAAACAGTAAAAACCCATGCCTTATAATAAAAGACTTAATTCGTTAAATTCACAAAATAGAATATCAGCAAGTTTTCTAACATTTCTGTTCGAAAAGTATCGAATGTGCAAGAGACAAAAAAATAAATTATGAACGAAAAACACTTGAATTTGAGATTTCATCTCAAACAAACATGTTAAATTCCCGCCATTACAACATTATTTCCGGGAACCCCCTTTGTATCTCTCACGAACCACCAGGGGTTCGCGAACAACCGGTTTGGAAACGATGCATGAAGTTCGTATTCGTGTACGAACTGTTTCACTCTTCCGTCCTGTTCAGAAGAAACAGTACTGGCTACAATGCTGTACAAATGGCCTGCAAACTACCTGTCACGTGTGTGGTTTGATTAAAATCTATTTACATACTTAACCAAGGCCGCAGAGAGCCAAGTCGGACCCGTTGTCAGTTATTTCGCCGTGTCCCCTCCCGCCCTCCCCCCCCCCGCCCAAAAAAGAAGAAGAAAAGGGGGAAAAGAACATAAAAGGGGAAAAAAACTGCTTAACCAAAAGACAGCAACAGCAGACCAAACAGCAAATACCAAAAGAGTAAATTTTACTTAATCTTTAAGCTTTCTCTTATTCGGAGTTTCCCCCCCCCCCCGCCCCCCTTTTTTTTGACTGACGGTTTTCAAAATATTTATAACAGGAAGACGGTTACGATTTTAGAAAATTCTCGCTGAACATTCATGTTAAGCCCTTGAATGAAACAAAAATAATGAAAAATTACAATAATTCAAAACTTTTAATGAACAAAGTTACATTGCAATTATCTCGTCATGTCCATTGTTGATTCAATCTCATGTTGTAACGGAAAACGAAATCACTACATTTTCGGGAAAGTTTCGAACTAATTGTGTATCAAATTTCATGAAAATCGGCCGAACGTTCTAGGCGCTATGCGCGTCACAGAGATCCAAACATCCATATAGAGAGACTTTCAGGTTTGTTATTTAAAAAGAAAAGAAAAGAAGAAAGATAAAGAAGTAAAGAAAAGAAAGATAATTTTCAGGACAAATTCTTTCCCCTTTTATTAAATTTCTGTGAAAAATGGGCTTAAAATTGGAATAGAAAAAGAACAAAATCGAATTTTCGAAAAATCGCTTCAAGGTGCAAAACTCCCTGCTTCAAACTAATTGTGTGTCCAATTTCATCAAAATCGGCCGAACGGTCTAGGCGCTATGCGCGTCACAGAGATCCAAACATCTTACAGACATCCTCCGGACAGAGAGACTTTCAGCTTTATTATTAGTAAAGATAAACAAGATGAAGAAGATAAAGATGTCAGCAACGAAACAAGTCTCCCAGAAATTGACATTGTTCCCCTCTTCTGAAATTCAGAAATTCTTGAAATTTCAATGTTGGCTCCTATTAGTTAAGTTTCGCTTTTGTTCTTGATGCGCAGTATGCGTTTAATTTTCCTGAATTTTTTAATAAAACATTACAAATATTTCCATCTTTTAAAACTTGTGTAAAGGTTTCCTTTATTTTTGGATTTTTTCTTGGTTTCTTTGACCGTGGTCCCTTTAGTGATATGGGGCCTGCTGCATGACCGTATCCAGAGTTCTTTTCGGGAGGGGCCTGTTATCGCTCTTTTCGCACATTGCCCTAGCACACACCCACACACCCCACGTTTTTTAATGCTCCCCACTGTTTTTATTTTAATTTAACTCATTATTTTAACTAGTGGTACTCGCACGGCTTTGCCCGTAATAGAAAAATTAAAATGTCTTTTGGTTCGCCTGCATATTTACAAATAATGTATGGTGAATTTTCTCGCCAATTGGCTTGTACCCATGTTAGGATTCCACGTTACGATAATTTCGTTTCACGCTAATTGGCTTGTGCCCATGTTACGGTTCCATGTTATGATAATTTCGTAATTTACTCGTCTATCTTATAATATTTTTTTTCTTAAAATTGGAATAGAAAAAGAACCACATTGAATTTTCGAAAAATCGCTTCGAGGTACACACCCCCCATGCTTACAAACTAACTTTGTGCCAAATTTCATGAAAATCGTCCGAACGGTCTAAGCGCTATGCGCGTCACAGAGATCTACACATACTACAGACATCCAGACATCCTCCGGACAGAGACTTACAGCTTTATTATTAGTAAAGAAGATTCAGCTGGTAACAGGAGAGTGATCCTTCAAATGGGATGTAGAATATGCATAATTTCAGGGGTTCCGAGGGTTTCTCCCCCGGGAAATTTTTTGAAAATTAGATATAAAAATCTGTATTTTTAAGCCTTATATGGTAGTAATTGAGACTACAAATATGAAGAAAAATAGGCAAACAAAACCATTTAAAAGTAATGCAAGCAACAATAGTTGAGTTCACAAAAAATTATCTTGAAAAATGTGCTGCGAAAACGCGAGAATCGTCGTATTTGCATTTTTTAGGCAAGATGAATCAAGGAGATGAATTAAGAGCTAGTCACTTATCGGCCGTCCGTTCCGTTCATCCCGTTTTTTGACGTGACGGACTGCTGACGAAAACAGAGTAGAATTCACATCCTGTCGCCATGCATCAATCACGTAGCCAATGAAATGCTGTTCTACTTTTGACGGCCGTCAGATATCAAGGTTCTTCTGAGCGAAACCGGTCCCGTCCAAGATGACTTGCTGTCATGGCAACCAGCAAAGAAAACCTGTTTTGGGTGGAAAAACTCGGGATGGACGGCCGTAGTGTGAATTGCCCTTTAGGCGCATCTTGGGGAGTTTCGAAATTGGCGTGCTGTAAGTTTTACGAGAGTTTTTGGGGAAGGAGGGGAAGTCTACCAAACTGACCAATGGCCTGCCTTGGTGCTGGACGGCCCTGAATTGAATTGGGAAAGAGAGCAGGAAGCCCTAATAAGTGTCGAAATTTTAATGCTTTGCTGCTAATGAAATCAAATTGTTTATTCTGCATTTCTTCAAATTTTTACTAGCTTAATAGTTGCTCAGTTAAGACTTTAAAAAAAACATTTCTTTTGTTTTACGTTGCAAAACGTTTCGGGGGATGGGGCCAGGACTGTCGCTTCCCCTCTGGGGATACGTCCCTAGTCTGCGGGTGCGTAGATCCGGGTCAGAGTTTCTGAATTTTTTAACAAAATTTATGCGTTATAATTTTCCGAAATACATGACATTTTACAGCTAAAATATAAATTAATTTATAAAAACTCAAGTGAGGTATGGGTTTATTTTATAGCCTTGCCCGCGTGTTATAATCAGTATGACAATGTTTCTAATTAAAGCCGTTCATTTTATAATATTTCGGTGATGTTATATTTTGTTTAGTATTTAATTCGCTTCAGGGGTCGCCCCCGCAAGTTCAGTGGCACAATCCCCCCCCCCCCCATTTTTCTCAATCATCTTTCCATTTTTTAAAATTTTTCATTTGTTTTTGCTCTATTTTTATTGTATGTATTTTTTTAATTTATTTTATTTATATAATTTTAATTGCTATTGTGATTATTTTATCAGAAAAGTTCGGTGCTACGCCTATGACATACATACACACACACTCACACTAAATAAATAAATGAAATAAATTATAAACAGAATGAAATGAAATAAAATAAGCCATTTAAATTAAAAAATAATCAATAAATAAATTCAAATAAATAATTAAAAGCATTCCCCCCCCCCCCCAAAAAAAAAACTTTTGATTGCGAAACTTGCGCCTTAATCCCCTCCTGTGGGCACCCCTGATTCGCTTCAATTGTTAAAGATGTTTTACGTTTACGTTGAAAGCTTATTAGTGTATAATATTCATGTACGTAAAAGTAGACGAAAAGGCCCTAAGTGATACGAAAAGACACGTTTAGAAAAGAAGTCATGAAAACTTAATTATGAATTTTTGTATGCGGGGGGGGGGGGGGGGGGGGGGTGCGCTATTCAAATTTTGACCCCTCCAAAAGTTTTTTCTGTATCCGCCCCTGTCACAGATGAACTGTTTTCTCTGAGGTTTTAACATTTTGATGCTTGTATAAGAGCAATTATATGCACTACAAGTTGGCATTGATTGTTATAAAAAACAGCTATACACATCCGATTTAAAATCCAACACTGAAACCACATTGAACAATGCAACAATGAACAACAAAAGAGCACTAGCCGAAAGGCATCTTCGCCAAATATCTGCCAAATTAGCGATAAAGTAGCCACGCTGGGAGCTGGAACCACACCCGAAACCATCGGCGAACGGCTTCCGTAGGCGAAAGAAAGGTCTAGAAATTCTAGTTCAGACCAATGATTAAACCCCCTAAACATCTCTAAATGCGATTCCATAAATTCATATGACGTAAAAGGTCACGTGGTCCTTTAACTGTGACGTCACATGGGATTAAAAGGTAATGTGACCATTGCTATTTTTCGTTGCGAGTGGAGTACCGGTATTTTGATGTAAATTCTGATCAAAACCAATGGTTGCAAAGGCTCAAAGAGTGTAAGTAAAGAAATGCATGAAACAATCGAAAAATAACAGAGTAAACATTTTTACCTAAAGAACCCTAGAATTGAAACCCCCTTAGCCGGGAATTCTGTCATTGAGGAGTTTTATGCCCAGCCTGCCTACTAAAGCAGCAGACTGTGTTCGAGAACCGTGGTGTAAAGACAAGCAACCGCTCATTGATGTGACGGATACTTATAAGATACTAAAAGATATAAAAACTGGAAGACAAAAAAAATCGTAACAGCGGTTGTCTGAAACAGAAACTTATACGTAACTAAGAAATATAAAAACTGACAGACAAATAAACCAAGGTTCGAGTTTTCCAAAACCTTCCATTTTAAATGACATTGTGAATTATAGTTGGGTATTGTTTTCAATGTTGTTGTAGTTCAGCGGTGCCCAACCTTTTTTTACGGGGATTTAAACGGGAGGGTGGATTTGTCTAAAGATCGCTGAGGTGCAACCAGAGGGGCGGATGTAGGGTCAAAGCCCCTGCCAGAATCCTAAACAGTTTAAAAAAATCCTGCCATTTCTATTACGGGAATCATGTATAGAGTGAGGTAAAATGATGGACCTGATATGAAAAAATCATATCTTGGAAAGTACTGTACATATTGCATTAAGTGACATGTGAACTTAAAGAGATATAAACCGAGCCCTCCCCCTTCCCCCCCCCCCTGTGAAGTTCAACTACACAAATAAGGAAGATGTGAGCGTGTTGTGTAAAAACATGACATCCTTTCCGTAATCCAGTTTGTGTCAAACATTTCGGTGTCTCACTATGCTTTGTTTTCTTACTACACGTAGACAACTTAATAAATCAGATCCTTCTTCGAAAAGCATAACTTGATTCGTATCAGGAAGGATGACTATAAGAAAATAGATTTTGTTGTGCACCACGTCGAGACCAAAAATTCTGTCGAATCACAGCTGAAGAGTAAAGGTTATATGCATTGCTGTTACCGGAAAAAGTATTTTTGTAGATCCCAAGCGTTATGTAATGCATTGAGAGTATGCCAGAATACCAGAATTACCTGAATTTCTGAAAGCAATATACAGGGTGCCCTGAAATAGTCCGATTGCTTTCAAAAATTTATGACAGGAAAATCGTTAATGATAACAAAAGTAATTTTTGCAGAAAAACGTTCATGTGGTGGGAAGTAAGTTTCGTTCACCCGAGTTCCAGATTTTAGTTCAAGAATTTTCCAATAGACGGCGCTGCGGATTGTAAGACCGTAAATCAAAGAAAGATCGAAAAGTACATCATAGTTTTTCGAAAAATGTTTTTAATAAACAAAATTACACAACAATATTTTCAAAATGTCTACCGCCGGCTGCAAGCACATGTCGCAATCGGAGAAAAAATCGGCGAATTTCAATCCTCTTTTGTTACAGAGACTTACTATCTACAGCGCCATCTATTGAAACATTTTGAACTAGAACATCAAACTCAGGAAGAAAAAATTTACTCTTCATCACATGGATATTTGCAAGAATTTTTTTTAAATTTTTTTTTTATCATAAACAATTTTCCTGTCATAATTTTTTGAAATCAGTCTATTTCAGGACAATCTGTATATACGCAAGGTACAAAAAGAGGAATGATATCTCTAGTAAATAAATTACTAGTAATAAAATCAGCATTTGAAGTTAGGTTAGCGAAAACACATCGCTTTCAGATAATTTTGAAATTTCAATTGTAATTTCATCTTCTAAGTGTTGGGCAAAGTGAATTAGGAAAAATCACGTACTTTTTGCAAAATGAGCAAATAGGACATTTGGTTTGAAAGGTACAGTATTTAAAGGAGAGCAATATATTTTACAATAAATCTTTCTTGGATACAGTGTTTTTCCTTTTCAGCAGCAAATTTGTACCTATAAAACCCATAAAACCTTACAGCGCCATTCATTGCCACAGTTTGAAACAGCTTTTTTTTTTCCTTTGTCAACGCGATTTCCATGCCTTCAGGAATAAACCGTAGAAATATCGAGAAACTCTTGCAGTAGATTTAAAATTTAAGCATTTTGAGCAGCTAAGTAATCGCCGCTTCATAGAACATTTATAATGAAATCATTTCAGGATAAGTCGCCTTCTCCTCATTTCTTACCTAAATTTTAGCGTTTTGAGCCCCTAACTAATCGCCGCTCCATAGTACTTTTATAAAGAAAACATCTAATATTGTTGAGTTGAAGTTTTCTCCCTTCATTGAAAGTAATTGGCGTATCAGCATGTTGATGCGGTTCGAGCTCCGAGTGTTGCCTTTGCGAAGGTACGGCAAAATATCGAGAAACTCTTGCAGTAGATTTAAAATTGAAGCATTTTGAGCAGCTAACTAATCGCCGCTTCATAGTACTTTTATAAAGAAATCATTTGAGGATAAGTCGCCATCTCCCCCATTTCTTACCTAAATTTTAGCGTTTTGAGCCCCTAACTAATCGCCGCTCCATAGTACTTTTATAAAGAAAACATTTAATTTTGTTGAGTTGAAGTTTTCTCCCTTCATTGTAGGTAATTAGCGTATCAGCATGTTGATGCGGTTCGAGCTCCGAGTGTTGCCTTTGCGAAGGTACGGCATGGTAAAGTAATAACTTCTATTTCGTCAATCAATATTTAGTGATTGCCGTGTTACGTGAAGACAGTACCAAGCTTGCTTCTAACGGTTTAAGACAGTGTCATCAATTATATGTTTGTGAAATATTTAAAAACTGGGAGACAAGCACAATAAGGATATTTACCGTTCAAAAAAAGCAGTGTTGTTACACGGTGTTTCAAAAATGACTGACACATTTGAAAAATCAATAAAAGCTAAACGAGCATTGATTAAACAGTAAATTTTCAGACAGACAAACTTTCAAAAGTAGTTACAATGCTCCTCAACAGATGGCGATGAAGGTATTTAGAGATGCTGCAGGTGTCTAACTGAAAATTTACTGTTTTGTCAAGCTTATTGCATTGAAACAGTGTATTTCTGCCGCTACCCGTTTAGTATTCAGTGATTTCAATAAAAGTTCACTGTGAGAACCTTCTTTGCACGACAAAATCTTACCTGTAGTTCAGTTCGTCAAACTTTTATATATGCCACACTACTTTGTTTTTTAACTTCACAAATTGTCGACGCCATGCTAAACTAACGTATGAGAAAATTGACACTTTTCAGGAGAGTCAAAACAATGTATTTGTTTCCACTTGACGCGTTTAGTAATTTTTTTTATGTCATAACTTTTAAAATAGCTTCAAGTACAAAACTATAGTTTGAAATGGTTATGACCAGTAAGTAGCCTTTTTTGAGTACTACGGCAAACATTTAAATTTGAAATACGTGGTTTGCGAATTTTCACTTTCGTGAGTTTATTATGGTGCTAATGATATAGATAGATCCCCTTTACTTCCCCCATTTAACAGATATTCCATTGAAAAGCACGCTTGATTAGTATCGGGAACTATCACTTTACGAAAATAATTATTTTCACTGCCAGTCACGAAACGAAAAAAGCCTGCTGTATCGCCGGGAAAATTTATTTGCATTGTATTTTCAGCATGGGATCTGGAAAAAGCATTTTCGTAGATCCCAAGCGTTATGGTAATGCATTGAGAGCGAAATCAATTGCACTATTGATTAGAAAATTCGGTTTATTTAATCAGCCGATAATTCGGTTTGAAAGGAACAGTATATAACGGAAGACAATGGTTTTTATCGCAAATGTTGCATGAAAATACTATTTTTTCTAATTAGCAGCAAATTTGTATCATGAAAATTCCTAAACCTTTATAACACCATTGTTTGGTACATTTTGAAACTACTTTCTTTCGCCAAAGGAAATTTTATGCCTTTAGGATTGCTCCGTAAGTATTGCGTTCCCAGTAATTTCGAAAACTGAGCGTTTTGAACTCCTATCTTTTATAATAATCACCGTGTAATACATATATGAAATATATTTTTTGGGATAGGTCGCCACCTCCCCTCCCCCCATATTTTAAAGAAAACTAATGTGGAAACTAGGAAATTACTTCTACTCAAAACAAGTAGTTTTTGTAACAAACATGGCTGATTTTAGTTGAAGTGCTACATGCTTAAGGAACCTCTCCTGCCATTTCATAAAATAAAAGTTTCTCCGTACTCCTATATTAAAAATAAGCTGAATATTTCTCAGAAGTTATTATTTCAGTTTTTTTCCTTATTCAACAAAGGAGTTTTTTTAACAGGGCTTGCTGAGGAGGGGGGGGGGGTACAATTGGGTTTAATCGGTCCAATCGGCAATCAAGCCCACTTTTTGTCATGTGTATTGACATTCATAGTTCTCCTAGAGCTCTTGTTATGCTAGCGCCATCTATCTTGCTGTGTCGCTAGTGTGTCAGATAGAAAGTCATAAATTGTTTCGTTGGGTGAAATTGCAATTCTGTTTATCTTACTATCTGCGATGAAAACTCAACAAATGAATATTTTTCATGATTTTAGTGGAACGTGGAGACTAGATTTATTTGTAATTAAATTGCCATTACAAAATTTTGTTTAGTTTTTTTAAGTTTTTCCGCTTTCTATCAAACAAAAACAAAAGGTTCTATGGTTCTAATTTTTTTCTTTTTTTTTGGTTTATTTGCAGTTGCCCAGTTGTTGTACAAGGGGGTGTTCAAAATTTTCTTTTACCGAGAGAGACCCAGTCTTTACAGTGTCCTCGAGTTTGTTTTCTGAATTGAAGCGCTTTCCTTTCAAACGCTTTTTCAAAGGATCAAACACATGGAAATCGCAGGGCGACATGTCCGGGCTGTAGGGCAGCTGGTCAAACTGCTCCCACTTAACCTTGGCCAGTGCCGCCTGAGTGACCCTGGAGACGTGTGCTCGCGCGTCATCACGGAGCAGAACCACTCTCGTGAGCAGGACTGGTTTTTTGTTCTAGATGAAACTGCGTCGACTTTGAAGTGTTTATCAAAATTAACGGTTTTCCTGTGCTCAAGTTCAACTCGTCTGTCCTAAAATGCAGATAGACGATCTGATCGAATTTTAACCCTTAACAGGGGGAGGTGCGGTCTCACAGACCGCTCATAAGTTCATCGGATCACACCTATTTTATTTTCAGCCCGATTGAATGGTTTTTCCCAATAGCTTTTTGTTTTGTGACCTTGAACATCTCCTTTGCTTATCAGGATGTTTTGGCAAGTGCACTTGGTTTACATTTCATTGTATTCTTAGAAGCGGTGTGTGAGACCGCTCCTCCCCTTCAGTGTTACAATTTTCGGGAGTAGTAGACATGGGTCTTATTGTTACAATCGCGGATAAAGGTTCATTTATCTTATCTGCGTTATGCGGAAGAAATGAAAAATATTCTAGATGAGGTTGAGACTTGTTTGAAATGTTTGCAAAAGTTACTTAATCATGTTCTAAGGACAATAAAGGCTAAATTACTCCTGGAAATACGACGTGAAATACCAATAGTTAAAGGGCTGTCAAAATTTTCCCGTAATGTGATATAATCAATTTTCTGGTATTAAAATGTCATGTATATATTAAACAACTAAAATAAAATCATTCATTGATAATAGATTTATTTTTATTACGAATAATAATTTATTTACTGCAGTATATGATTTATCTCGAAAAATCTTTAGGCATTTGCTAAATTTTCATTTCAAAATTTAAAAAAAAAATTTCCACGTGCTAACAAAAAGTGCAAAGAATATTTAAAGAAATTTACAGGAATGTATCTTACTTACACGAATTTTTGAAAAAATCGAAAGTAGAGTGGTCTCTGAGACCTCACGTCCCCTGCTACGTTCTACTTTTTCACCCCCCTGTTACGGGTTAAAAAGAAAGTATCTCTCCCTCGCAAGACAAAGACATAGCTCGGAGCTTGGAAGATAGTCGCCCTTGTCACCCGCTATATTCCAATTGGGTTGTTTCCGAAACTTTAAAAGTATTTTCTTCTGAAAGAGCATGCTTAAAATCATAGGTTTTAGCCATCTATAAAATAATTTGACAAAGTTTAGTAAAAAATCATTTTAATCGGTGCGCAGATTCAATTTTATCTTTTACGCTTCTGGACATGACATCACAATTGATGAAATACCATTCACTGATACCATCAGTGCAGTTTTTTCAACAATGCGTAAACATTTAGCGCGTTAATGGAGTAGCGCACCAAAGTACATCACTTCTGATGTCATAAGGGCCACGCCTCTTTTCCAAAATAAGACATTAAAAAAACTTAAATAAAAAATAACTATTGGGAAAATTAAAGTTTTTTCTTGCTCCATATTATCACGCCAATCCTCACATGTTGAGAGGCATTAATCTCACTCAAGTTAAGAGCTCAAAACGTTCTAACTTCAAATATACTGCAAGAGTAACTCAATATTTTCACGGAACAAACCTGAAGGCATGGAATTTGCGTTGGTAAATAAAAAAAAAAAAAAAAAAAAAAATTCAAATTGTGCCAATATATGGCGTTGAACGGGTTTACGATTTTGACAGGTACAAATTTACTGCTAAAAAGACAAAATGATATTTCTATGCAATTTCCTATTTGTTCATTTTCAAAAAGTTAAGTGATCTTAACTAGTTCACTTGGCCGTATTTTCCTCTGCTTAGAAAATGAAATTACAATATGAAGCCACCTGGCTAAGGGGGAAAATTAATTTCCTGGCAGTGGACTGTATGGTAAGATTTGGTGACTGCATTGATGACTCGTTGGTAAAACAAACAAAACAATTTATTTAAAAAGTAGGCATTATATGAATACAAGAATAGGATACGCATGTATCCTTGATGCAAATTGATATTGGGAGCGAGTCCCCCATGAAGACCCCTATCAAAAAGGTGAAAATAACCAAGTCGCTCCTAGTATGGCTGGCGACGAGACTTCTCCCATGACTAGTAAAGTTGCTCCCATCAACGCCAAGGTTCGACCACCTCCCCTCATCACGGTAGCAAATCCCCCGGAGCCGGTAAAGCTTCTTGAAATACTATCAAAGATGTGTGCTGGAATAATTCAAGGGAAACTAATTGGCGACAATTTCCAAATCTACGCCTCCCTCTCTGACCTTGTCGATTTGATCGAGAGATACCTTGAAGAATATCAGCACCAGTTCCACAGCAGAGTCCTGTCCAGTAAAAAACCCTTAAAACTTGTCATCCGAGGTTTTCCTATTGACTACCCAATCGTTGACATCCTTCAAGACCTTAAATGTTTTTCCAAAGTACTACAAATATAGACTGAAGCGGAAAAAAGCCCCCCCCCCCTTCTTAGCCGTGCTCAATAACTACGAAAAAGCTGACGATGTCTTCGGTGTTAGCAACTTAATATATCTTCGGATTACAGTCGAACGACTTTGGCCCAAGGCAACTGCTGTACAATGCTACCGCTGACAGCGTTTTGGCCACGCGGCCGCCAAATGCTTCCGATCCCCCAAATGCCTCAAAAGCACAGATCGTACGAATGTACAAAGGACAAGACCACTCCCCCCCCCCCCCCCCCGTTGCGGAGGTGCTTACACCGCAAACGCTCCTATCTGCCCGGAAAGACCCAAGCCCCGACAGCCTTTTTCTGTATAATAAGACAATGCCTGGACCAAAAGGATCCCAAGTGAAGCTCCAAAGACACCGACTGATTTTATTCCAAGACCGGTTGCCATTCAGCAGCAGACTACTCTTGGGCAAAAGACCAAGTGATGACCCTCATCACCCAAAACCTCTCCCAACATCAAGCCCAAAAGAAACAGATCTAAGCCCTCATAAGCAGCCTTGCAGCCCTATCGAGGCCATAAGCTTCCCCCCTCCCCCTTTTTATTTCCTTGTAGGTGTCTTCGGCACTTTTCTTTTTCTCCTACAAACTATCCCCCCAGGCCTGTTAAATATTATATGGCTTGTAAAGACTTTTTTTTTTGTCTCCCAGTTATTAATTTTTTTAGCTTGTTATAAGTACTCGTAACTGGCGTTCTTTGAATGCCATTTTCATTGTATGTTTCACGTACACAGCCATTTACGCAAGTAGACAAGCTGGGAATGGACACGCTGAAGGAATTCGTAATTAGCTGGAAGTTAAGTCCTTCGCGGGGGACGGACGGCGTTCCTTGAATAACCCTCCGAATTGCTTGCGATCGCGCACGCACCTGTGGATACGGATCATGATTTTTCTTCGGTGGTGAGCGTGAGCTCTTTTGCCGGGTGTGAGGGTATAGGGTCATAAATGGAACAGATCATTGATGGTATGAGGGGGAGGAGGAAAACATATATATAAAAAAAATTAATCTTTTCAGGGTCACTTGAGTATATACAATATTTACAAGCACGTGTGAAATAATTGACAAATATGAAAAACGAAGGATAAATATGAGTGGATAAATAAGGACTATTTACGATATGTACAGAAAATCCAATGGAAGATCAGTGCGGGTAAGGCCTGTCCTACCCGCAAGGAGAGTTCTGCCGAAATGGCAGAGAAGAGATTTAGCCGTCGGAGACGGCAGAGGAAGTGCGCCTGGGGCGCTTTTCCCCCTTGAGTTGGTAAGTAATGAACATTGTGTCCGAAGGGAAGCCTGTGTCTCCCTTATTGTATGTGTATTGTATTTGGTCATGTATCAGTGGGTTGGGGTGGTAGGTGAGTCGAGTGAAGAAATTTATTGCCTTGTCAATAATGAAATCTGTCAGATACACAATGTGAGAATCATTATGGATCGTATCATTGGAGACAAACCAAGGGGCATTAAAGACCTTTCTCAGTATTTTGTTTTGGATGACTTGGAGCCTCATCATGTTGGTTTTTGCAGCATGACCCCAAACCGGGATGCTGTAAACCATTGCAGGGCGGATGATGGTAGTATATATGGCGAGTTTGTTCTTAGTGCTTAATGAGTTGGTCTTGCTTAGTAGACCGTACATGTAGCCAATTTTTGTTTTAGCTTTTTTAATGGTTTCACGAATGTGATATTTGAATGTAAGTTTTCTGTCTAAGTTCACGCCCAAGTACTTAACATATTTAGAGTACTTGATGTTTTCGTTGTTGACAGAGAGGGGTTTGGGAGCATTATTGAGGACATTTTTGGAGAAGTAAATGGCCTGTGTTTTACTAGGATTGATAGCAATTCTCCATTTGTTGAGGTAAGAAATGACATTATTTACGTATTTTTGTAATCGTAACTGGGAAAAGTTCCTATTTCAGTCTCGAGCCATGAGACTGGTGTCATCTGCAAATAAGCAAGTTAAGAGTGGATCAATATTGGGGAAATCACTAATATAAATGTTATACAATGTTGGGCCAGGGGCGGCAAATAGGGGGGTCAAGAGGGGGCGGTCGCATCCCCAAATTTTTTGAGCAGAATGATAGAAAATGGGTAAATTCAATTTAGGTAAGTCGGTAATCAATGTTCATTAAAAAAACGCACTGGTTCTGAGTAACTATTTGATGAAACTCCGCACATTCTCAGACTAGAAAAAGCATTTTTTGTTATTTGGATGATGACTTAGAAATTCATGAAGTATTTTCCGGCCATGTAAAAACATAAAAAACTGATAGAGAACCATGGTTAATTTTGACTGAAAAAGATATTTCCTCATATAGGCTAAATATTTCATACTTGTGTGTCCAGTGTATCAATGGTATGTCCAATATGAGAGGCCCATGCGAAGTGGTGTGGCTGCACGGTTTTCACAAGGAAATTCCTTGATATTTTACATTCACTTTTACGCTCATTTTTTAAGTGTATATTTATTTATTTAATTAGTGTTCATCGCTTTCTTCTGCTAGAAACACGTTTCAGCTGCTCATGCATCATATGCTTTCATAAATATTTCTAAAAAATGTACGTGGTTATTGAATTAAAAAAAAAAACATATCAACAAGTACCTTTTATGGGGCTCTATAATTATGCAATCTCGGAGTGACACAAGATGATCTTCAAGAGTTAAAACCATAAAAACATGTCTCCGTAACTTCAAAGCAATGAATTGACGACTGGAAGAATTATTGCAAAACGATTCCTTGAATGGTTGAAAAGCTCTTGCCCTTTAGCATGTATGACTTTGTTTGAATTTTTGTTCGATTTGTTTGTATTCAGGAACGTTTTTAAAAAAGTTCACCCTATCAAAACATCTCCAGTCCTCTTCCCTTAATTTTCTGACTATTCAAACCACAATTCAATCAAAAAAAAGTGACAAAAATCCACATTATGATGTGAAGTCAAACATTGAGTTTTAATATTTGTATGAAGTAATAGATTCAGTTTCGAATGAAATTAACACAAGATTTGATGATAGTTATTTTTCTGTATGGTTGACTCTATATTATCTGGATTGGTTTTTGAAAACAAAAAATAAAATGTTTCAAATATGAGAAAAAATTTTTAGCATGAGACAAGAAAAATTACAAGCAATAAACTGACAGACCGGTTATCACATCAAGAGATTGCAGTTTCGTCCTTGTTATGGACTCATCATCAGCCTGCAATCGTGAATAACAGAGCTGGAGGCAGATGACATCTCATTGAAGCTGAGAGCGCCGACGAGACTAGATTATTCAATGATGAAAAATTAAAACCATCACAACTTTTTAAGTTGCCTGGGTGATTTTGAAGAGCAAGATATAAAAATGTTTTCATCCATAACTTTATTACTTCAATTATCTTTTAACTATTCCAATCAGCTCAGCTAGTAGAGAAAGTTTTTTTTTATGTCTCACGAGGTTAGAGAATTATTTCTTAAGTACAATGGGCAAAAAAAAAAAAAACTTTTCTATTTAGTTGTACTGGCAAAACAGCACGACACTGGGCACTGATAGATTCGTAATACGATTCCCTGCTCGTCTGAATTCCAAAAGTCATGCAATAAAACTTTTACAAAAGGTATAAAAACTTTCGAAATGTTTTGTATGATAACTTATTAAAAAGTGAATTAAAATTTCAATTGTTTCTAAACACAAATTTTTATTCATATTAAACCGATTTCGTGATCACTTCCTCTTAGCTAATGTGTGTTTGGGACCGCACTGTTGCAATACATATTTAAGAAACTCGACCCCCCAAATTAAATGCTGAAATGCCGCCCCTGTGTTGGGCCAATCGCAGAGTCCTGGGGCACGCCGGCCAAGATGTTGTGTTTGCTGGATAGATAATCACCAATGCGCACTTGAAACGTGCGTTTGTGGTTGTGGTGAATAATTTGGATAATGTAACTGGGGAAATTTAGTTTAATGAGTTTGTAGATAAGACCTTTGTGCCATACGCGATCGAAGGCCTTACTGATGTCAAAGAAAATGCCGATGGTGATATTTCCGTCTTGCATATTTTTTGTGATGTAGTTAACCATCCTAAGTAATTGGTGGGTAGTGGCATGAGCTTCTTTGAACCCAAATTGAAAATTAGGAATCAGTTGGTGCTGGGTAATGTGGTTTTTTTAATCTGGTTTAGGATAATCCGCTCAGTGAGCTTTGAAAGGGAGCTGAGGAAGCTGATAGGCCTGTAGTTGTTAGGCTGTGAGAGGTCAGCATTTGGTTTGGGGATTGGGATTACGATCGCATTTTTCCAGAGAGTGGGAAAGTAGCCGTAAGCCATTATCTTATTGATAATTTTTGTGATTGTAGAGATGGAGCTGAGAGGGAGATGTTTTAAGTGTATGTTCTTGATGTTGTCCTCTCCACCCGCTTTTCTTTCTTTTAGTTTTTTGTTCTCGATCATTATCCCAAATGTGGAGACAGCAGGAGGGGGGGTGGAGGGAGAGGGGTGAGTGAAGAAGTCACTGACCTCCTTATTAACAATAGAGATAGTTTGGTCATCATAGGCGTCAGCATTTAGCTGGAAGTTATCCTCGAGAGCTCCAGCAAGTACACTGGTCTTGTCATTGATGGAGTAGACCAGGTCCCCTTGTTTGTTGCGGAGAGAGGGAATAGGCTGAGTCTTTTTGGAAAATTTGCGAACAAGTGTGTAGAAAGCTTTTGAATTGTTTTCAAGAGACTCAAGGTAATTGTTGAATGTCTTGGACTTGTGATCCGAAATGAGTCTTTTGATGTTATTTAGTGTATTTTTCAAGCTAGGGTCTCTGGTGAGGTGCCAAAGCTTTTTGATTTTGTTCTTTTCCTTGATTTGGTTGGTAATTGTTTTATGAAGACGGACATAATCGTCAGGAAGAATTTTAGTGCATTTTGCCCTCTCAAGAGCAAAATTTATGTCGTCGGTTTCTTTGGTGATGCAAGTATCAATGTCATTGGGATTATTGATAACAGGATTGTCCTTTGATCTGTCATGTAGCACTTGGGTGAAATAATTCCAGTTAATGGTGGTAGTGGAGTTAAACTTTTTGGGAAGTGCCGTCTTGAGACCAATGTCTAGTACGATTGGGCAGTGATCAGAGCTTAAAGCAGTGATAGCTTCGATTCGACAGTTGTTGGAGAGGTTATTCAGGAGAGCCAAGTCAAGGGTGGTATTTGTGAACTTGGTGTAATGGGTTGGGGAGTCAGGAGCAACTAGTGCAATGTCATTATCAATGATGTAGTAGGTGAGAATTTTGCCATTTTTGCTAGGGAGACCATTGCTCCAAATTTCATGTTTACAGTTGAAGTCACCGATAACGAGGGACTGATTATTTATGGAGAATAAAGGATTGAAATCATTGACTAATAACTTGGAGCTCGGAGGCAGGTAGATTGAAGATATAGTATACGGAGAACTATTAATTACACAGACAATGGTAGTGTTTTCAATATTATGAGTTTGAACGGGGCGTTCAAAATGAGGAATGCAATATTTGACAAGTATGGCCGTGCCACCGCCTCTGGTTTGCGTTCGGTCATTGCGATACATTTTATAGTTTGAGAAAAACAGTTTATGGGAGCCAGATAAGTGTGTTTCTTGAAGGCAAAAAATATCTGGGTCGTGCTCCCTGAGGAATTGCTCAAATTCCCCTTTTTTGTGGAAGATGCCATTGGCATTCCAAGAGCAAACTCTAAGCAAGGGTGTGTCAATCATGACGGAAAGCAGAGCTGAGAGAAGATAGATCCTTCATTAAGGCCTGCATGCCATGAAGGATTTTAGTAATTAGTTGCGGGATTTTGCCAAAGTTTTTTAGGAGCTGAGTGAGGTCAGCAATTTCATTGGAGGGGTAGAGGTAGCATCAGTGTCATTATCGGTGACAATGTTATCAGATTGGATTGCTTCAGCATAAGTGGGAAAGTCAGTGACATTACTGACCACATTTTTTTGATCATAAGTAGGATTTACTCTCACTTCCCTGTCAGGGGGTCTTTGCTATGCCACTATCATTTAAACAACCCTTACTCTCTCAGGGGACCATGTAAAAGTTTTGAGGCCCCTGATTGGCTAAAGCGAAATGACTAGCGCGTACATACGGCGGCCATGTTTTTTCTTTCATCCAACGCGTATGAACAAATTTCGTTTTCATTTAATTCACGCTTGAATGTAAACATTTTCTTTTTCAATTTCGAATAATGGCTACCGAATCTTGTTTGGAAATGAAACTTCCCCCTTCTTTTAGTAACTGTATTGTGAATAGGAAGTGTAATATTATTACTATACACAGCGACATAAAAAATGTGAAGTAGTACCATGCATGGGTGAAAGAATTTGGACTTCAGACAAATACGAAATGGAATTCAAGGTTTTCAGTTCCTCAGAGAAAGAGAATTAAATGTTCGTAAGTACTAATTTTTTCTTTGCGTTTATATTCTAATAAATATTGGTTACGTAAAATTTGATAAAATTACCAATTCATTTATTTATTCCATAGTGCTGCCATCTATCTATGTATCTAATATGTGAAAATATAAAAATTGCATTAAAATAAAACTGGAAGACATTATGCTAAATTAAATGAATAATAATCATTGAAACATTATTTTTAATTACTTGATAGAAATTTTAAAAAAAAATTTTGTGCGAAAACTTTTTAGCTGCTATGAGTAATATTTTACTGATTTTATTCATAGAATTTAGGCTATTCATATTAATCTAACTTTTACTTGTATATTTAGAGTAAAACAATTGCACTGTCAAACTTTTTTTTTTATTCTATTTTTTTTAAAAATAAATCTGAGTTGCATTCAAGATTAAGTTACGAACACGGCAACTTTTGGAGGGACAAAGTAATTATAGTAATTCCAATTCTCACAACTTGAATCTTCATTTGTTCATTTGCATTAAGTCTGCTGCAATGTTAAATATTTTTCCAATTATTTCATGCTGTGCCTACATTTTCGTGAGGTTAAAATTTTTCAAAAGAAAACTTAGCTCCCAAATCACCAGATTAGTTGTATCATCCTGGTGCAGTTAGTACCTTATTCTTGGATTTAACCTGATTTTTTATTGGATTTACTTATTTGTTCAATAGTTTCTAGGAAACAATTTGTTTGTCTCCACAGTTCCTTCATGAAAATTCCAAAGGAAGAAAATAAAAGAAGTCTTTCAAAAAACTCTAGTTGTCCGGCAAAAATAAATGTAAAAATTAAATTAGATACGCCTTCTACAAGAAGCTCCTATTAGTTAAGTTTCGCTTTTGTTCTTGATGCGTAGTATGCGTTTAATTTTCCTGAATTTTTTAATAAAACATTACAAAAATATTTCCATCTTTTAAAACTTGTGTGAAGGTTTCTTTTATTTTTTTATTTTATCTTGGTTTCTTCGACCGTGGGCCCTTTAGTGATGTGGGGCCTGCGGCATGACCGTATCCAGAGTTTTTTTCGGGAGGGGCCCGTTATCGCTCTTTTCGCACATTGCCCTAGCACACACCCACACACCCACGTTTTTTAATGCTCCCCGCTGTTTTTATTTTAATTTAACTTATTATTTTAAACTAGTGGTACCCGCACGGCTTTGCCCGTAATAGAAAAATTAAAAGGTCTTTCGGGTCGCCTGTATATTTACAAATAATGTATGGTGAATTTTCTCGCCAATTGGCTTGTACCCATGTTAGGGTTCCACGTTATGATAATTTCGTTTCGCGCTAATTGGCTTGTGCCCATGTTATGATAATTTCGTAATTTGCTCGTCAATCTTATGATAATTTTGTTCTTAAAATTGGAATAGAAAAAGAACCACATCGAATTTTCGAAAAATCGCTTCGAGGTGCACACCCCCATGCTACAAACTAACTTTGTGCCAAATTTCATGAAAATCGGCTGAACGGTCTAGGCGCTATGCGCGTCACAGAGATCCAGACATCCTCCGGACAGAGACTTTCAGGTTTATTATTAGTAAAGAAGATTCAGCTGGTAACAGGAGAGTGATCCTTCAAATGGGAAGTAGAATATGCATAACTTCAGGGGTTCCGAGGGTTTCTCCCCCGGGAAATTTTTTGAAAAATAGATATAAAAATCTGTATTTTTAGGCCTTATATGGTAGTAATTGAGACTACAAATATGAAGAAAAATAGGCAAACAAAACCTTTTAAAAGTTATGCAAGCAACAATAGTTGAGTTCACAAAAATTTATCTTGAAAAATATGCTGCGAAAACGCGAGAATCGTCGTATTTGCATTTTTTAGGCACGATGAATCAAGGAGATGAATTAGGCGCATCTTGCGGGTAATCAGACACTTGCCTAATCGGAGACTAGGGGCTCTACCCTTGGGGAGTTTCGAAATTGGCGTACTGTAAGTTTTATGAGAGTTTTTGGGAAAGGAGGGGAAGTCTACCAAACTGACCAAGGGCCTGCCTTGGTGCTGGACGGCCCTGAATTGAATTGGGAAAGAGAGCAGGAATCCCCAATAAGTGTCGAAATTTTAATGCTTCGCTGCTAATGAAAACTAATTGTTTATTCTGCATTTCTTCAAATTTTTACTCGCTTAATAGTTGCTCAGTCAAGACTTAAAAAATAACATTTCTTTTGTTTTACGTTGCAAAACGTTTCGGGGGAGGGAGCTAGGACCGTCGCTTCCCCCCTGGGGATACGTCCCTAGTCTGCGGGTACGTAGATCCGGGTCAGAGTTTCTGAATTTTTTAACAAAACCTATGCGTTATAATTTTCCGAATTACATGACATTTTACAGCTAAAATATAAATTAATTTATAAAAACTCAAATGAGGTATGGGTTTATTTTATAGCCTTGTCCGCGTGTTATAATCAGTATGATAATGTTTCTAATTAAAGCCGTTCATTTTATAATATCTCGGTGATATTATATTGGTTTTAGTATTTAATTTGCTTCAGGGGTGCCCCCGCAAGTTCAATGGCACAATCCCCCCCCCCGCCCCATTTTTCTCAATCATCTTTTTATTTTTTAAAATTTTTCATTTGTTTTTGCTCTATTTTTATTGTATTTATTTTTTTCATTCATTTTATTTATATAATTTTAATTGCTATTGTGATTATTTTATCAGAAAAGTTCGGTGCTACGCCAATGACATACATACACACACACACACACTAAATAAATAAATGAAATAAATTATAAACAGAATGAAATGAAATAAAATAAACAATTTAAATTAAAAATCAATCAATAAATAAATTCAAATAAATAAATAAAAGCATTCCCCCCCCCTAAAAAAAACTTTTGATTGCGAAACTTGCGCCTTAATCCCCTCCTGTGGGCACCCCTGATTCGCTTCAATTGTTAAAGATGTTTTACGTCCGCGTTGAAAGCTTATTAGTGTATAATATTCATGTATGTAAAAGTAGACGAAAAGGCCCTAAGTGATACGAAAAGACACGTTTAAAAAAGAAGTCATGAAAACTTTGTTATGAATTTTTTTATGCGGGGGGGGGGGGGGGGGGGGGGGGGCGGGGGGTTTGCGCTATTCAATTTTCGACCCCTCCAAAAGTTTTATCTGTATCCGCCCCTGTCACAGATGAACTGTTTTCTCTGAGGTTTTAACATTTTGATTCTTGTATAAGAGCAATTATATGCACTACAAGTTGGCATTGATTGTTATAAAAAACAGCTATACACATCCGATTTAAAATCCAACACTGAAACCACATTGAACAATGCAACAATAAACAACAAAAGAGCACTAGCCGAAAGGCATCTTCGCCAAATATCTGCCAAATTAGCGATAAAGTAGCCACGCTGGGAGCTGGAACCACACCCGAAACCATCGGCGAACGGCTTCCGTAGGCGAAGGGAAGGTTTAGAAATTCTAGTTCAGACCAGTGATTAAACCCCCTAAACATCTCTAAATGCGATTCCATAAATTCATATGACGTAAAAGGTCACGTGGTCCTTTAACTGTGACGTCACATGGGATTAAAAGATAATGTGACCATTGCTATTTTTCGTTGCGAGTGGAGTACCGATATTTTGATGTCATTTCTGATCAAAACCAATGGTTGCAAAGGCTCAAAGAGGGTAAGTAAAGAAATGCATGAAACAATCGAAAAAAAACAGAGTAAACATTTTTACCTAAAGAACCCTAGAATTTAAACCCCTTAGTCGGCAATTCTGTCATTGAGGAGTTTTATGCCCAGCCTGCCTACTAAAGTAGCAGACTGCGTCCGAGAACTAAGTTATAAAAAACAAGCAACCACGCATTACTGTGACGGATACTTATAAGTTACTAAAAGATATAAAAACTGGAAGACAAAAAAAATCGTAACAGCGGTTGTCTGAAACAGAAACTTATACGTAACTAAGAAATATAAAAACTCACAGACAAATAAACCAAGGTTCGAGTTTTCCAAAACCTTCCATTTTAAATGACATTGTGAATTATAGTTGGGTATTGTTTTCAATGTTGTTGTAGTTCAGCGGTGCCCAACCTTTTTTGCCTTGCCAACCCCTTCCAAAATCTGTACGATGTGACAAGAATAATAATAGAAATAATAATTGCAAAATATAGAAGTACAAACATTGCTGGAAGCTTAAGTGACAGCTAGAAAATTATTTCGAAATGAATTCAACGGAACAAACCCAGTGATAATTTTTTGTTTTTCAGACCACTTTGAAAAAATGGAATGGCTGCAAAAAAATTATTTCAAAATTTGGCTCGAATGTTTTTTCTGGGTTTAATTCGCAACTCCAAAACTATAGGGGGCGCTGCAGCCACTGTCTAATGGCCGATGAAAAAACTAAAACAAACGCACGCTGTAACATATAAATTGCTTCTAAACTTAGGAAATGATAGATATTTTTGTTCGCATGTATGATTTTTTGTTCTTTATTCATTTGAAAAGATTTTTCAAAGTCTTTTGGTTGTTCTGACCCATGTGGAAAGAGATTAGAAATCAAAAAGTAGTACGAAAGTAATAAATTATGCAGAACACACAGTAAGTTGTTCTGAAGCAGCCATTTTCACGATGTTGAATTCGGAATTCATAAATTTTTGGTTCGCTTCGAACGGCATTTTCATTTTGCACCGTTTTTTCTATACATTAGTACATATTAAGTTCAGTTTCGTGACATTTCCGGCATTTATTGACATTTTTGTCACATAGTGCACATACGTAACAGACTGTCAAGAGTAACGTTTAACACTAGATAATTTATTTCTATCACTATATGATTGGATATCAAAAGAAATCATGCATTTAATTCATTTGTCATGGAAATGATTTACCTGATATGCGAAATCTTGTCAAGATACATTATTCTTTCACACAATTTTAAAACCATAACCCTATAAACAGATTTTTGGCGAACTTTTATTTTTTACTGTTCAAATTCTTAACGTTCTTTCTGGATTTTTCAATCTGTTCTGCGATTAATATTTTCAAGAAAATTTATTTGCATACTGTCTATTTCAGTAGGATACTGTAGTAACAAAGGTTATTTAAATCATTTATGTGGAATTAGGTTAAGGAAAAGTGTCCAGTCAATGTTGTTAAGTTCGTTTTTTTTTTTCATCGAATTGAAAAACTGATATTTATTCAAATTCACTCAGAACAAGATAAATGAAATGTGTACTCTCAGTTTATATCAGATAGTTTTGATGTTACGCTGTTGCGGATGACGATTCCAAATGATGAATTACGCAAATAAAAAAATACACATAACAAACTATTTGTTTTGCCCAAAATGAACACATGGAACGCAATGTTTTAGTTTTGTCGGCAGTTTTGTAAATCTCCGCAAAGTAGCGTATTCGAGCGCTGGAGTTGCGAATTTCCGTCTGCATCTATCTCAATATGCTGAAATTCATATTTCCCTTGGAAACTTTGTTCCCCAAAAGGGTAATAGTATTTAAAATGTCTTTTTTCTGTCACAACAGTACATTTATTCGTAACGCTAAATCAGTCAATTAAAAAAGATCTTTGAAAATATCTTTCAGAGAAAGTGTCTCAGATATATTGAACGATATTTTTTCTGCCGTTAAAATTAGAAAGTTTTCTAAATTTACATCTTCTTCGAAAGGAATGAGAATCTAGTTGTTTGATAAGGATACACTGTGGGCAATCGTTAGAGTGGTGCAGAATTTTCTTTTCTTTATGCTCAAAGTACGAATTAAAATGCGTAAATATTTTTTTTTAATTTCGTTTTTGAAAAATAATAGAAACGTCTGCAATTAACTCTAGTTATTACATGAAATGTACATTTTACTAACAAAAATCTTTTATGCTCACTTTCGTGGGTTTCTTATTCACACAGAGCGCGAACTTTCATTTCTTAATTCCGTAACATTTTTTTTCGGGTACCTCACTACCGCAACAAACAGCAGCGCCATTGCACTTATTGTGTCACTCGCATTTTTGGCGAAACACAAGAGAAGAGCGACAGCTCCTCGTCGCACTCAAATGGTAAAGAAACTAAACATAGAAAATAAAGTAAAAATGTTTAAAACACTCTCATATGCTAAATATAATGTTTCCATCAAACTCAATCGAATTTTCCAATCAAACATAGAAAACTGAAGCATTTTCATGCTTTCATCAAATACATTACGTTCAAAAGTTGAACTTTTTCCGCACGGCTTCAATTCTATCCTGCTCAACGAAAACATTAAAAACCCATGCCTTATAATAAAAGACTTAATTCGTTAAATTCACAAATTAAAATGTCAGCAAGTGTTCTAACATTTCTATTCGAAAAGTATCAAATGTGCAAGAGACAAATGAATAAATAAATAAATTATGAACGAGAGACACTTGAATTTGAGATTTCATCTCTAACAAACATGTTAAATTCCCGCATTACAACATTATTTCCGGGAACCCTCTTTGTATCTCTCGCGAACCACCAGGGGTTCGCGAACTACCGGTTTGAAAACGATGCATGAAGTTCGTATTCGTGTACGAACTGTTTCACTCTTCAGTCCTGTTCAGAAGAAACAGTACTTTTCTCCGCACACACCCCACCTCTTAGCCGTAAGCCTTAGGTTTCACTAAGAAGAAACAGTACTGGCTACAATGCTCTACAAGTGACCTGCAAACTACCTGTCACTTGTGTGGTTTGACTAAAATCTATTTACATACTTAACCAAGGCTGCAGAGAGCCAAGTCGGGCCCGTTGTCAGTTATTTCGCCGTGTCCCCTCCCGCCCTCCCCCCCCCAAAATGAAGAAAACGGGGAGTTCCCTTCTTTTTTCTTATTTTCTTCTTCTTTTTTTTTGGCTCACGGTTTTAAAAATATTTATAACAGGAAGATGGTTACGATTTTAGAAAATTCTCGCTGAACATTCATGTTAAGCCCTTGAACCAAACAAAAATAATGAAAAATTACATCACAATAATTGAAAACTTTTAATGAATAAAGTTACAAAGCAATTATCTCGTCATGTCCATTGTTGATTCAATCTCATGTTGTAACGGAGAACGAATTCACTACATTTTCGGGAAAGTTTCGAACGAAATGGATGTAGTGAAAAAACTGAAATTGAGAAATACAGGGTGTCCAGCAAGGGACTCCGTGTTTTCAAAGTTAGATGTCTCGAAAACAAAGGACGATATCTTAATATAATAAACGGTATGTTTATCGTGAAACCCATAAAAAGTCATATACATGAACTTGTAAATTAGTTTTAAAAAGTTCCAACAGGTGGCGCTGCACGCTGTAATTGCGATAAAAGTCTCCATGAATAGTAGAGTCCCCATATGAAAACGTAGTTTTCAGAGTTGTGACAACAGCTACGCTCGGAAATCACAACCGGTTCCAGGGGGGGGGGGGGATACGTTGCCGCTGATCTGCAAGATTGGCTCCTTGCTCGCTTTCGAGTTTCATTTAAAAAAATAGTCACAAAAGGGAGCGGGAAGAGTGGCTGAAATGGGTTCTGAACGATGTGCGGATTCGAAAATGCATGCTGTCAATAATGAAACGCTCGATTTTGATTCAAACATTAAAAAAAGACAAAATGGCCCTGTGTTAGCAGAATTAAAAGCAGATTTTTTCTTAAACCTTATTCTCTTTAATACAATTAATTTTAAATTAATCAAAAGATTCCGAGAACTTGTTGTTGTTGTAAAACAACATAGATTTCTGCTGTTTGAATTATTTTTTGGTTTTATTGTATCTATAAACTCAAATTTGCTGTCACATGCCTTTCACAGTTAAAACTAAGGAATAATTTATTATTTTTTACTTTAAGCAAAAATACATCCATTTAAATCTGCCGAGTTTTTTTTTTTTTTTTTTTTTAATTTTATTTCTTTTTTTTTTCGGTTTGCAGCATGTGAATTCTCACCTCCATGTATTAGAATTAAACTGATTCAAGGTAAATGAAGAGATAAAAAAAAAGGTAAGAAAATGAAAATAAATAAACGACAGATAATGCACATTAGAAATTGCTTGTTTTTGTTTCGGAAAGGCAAGCATTATTAAGAGTTTTAAATCTAAAAATATTTCCTGTAACCATCTAAAAAGCAATATCACTAATTAAAATGGTTTGCTATTAAAAATATTGCATGTTTAATTTTACCCTGTACAATTTTCAGATTTAAATGTGATTAAGTTAAACATTAAATTAAAAATTTGAAAGATAAATATGCAAAGGAAAATTTGAAAGCTTAATACTAAAATTAGGTAGATAGTTAAAAAACAAGGTAACCTCCCCCCCCCCAAAAAAAAAAGAAAGAAAAGATACCAAGAACCTCTTAATGTTTTAGTGGTTCAGTAGGCACTCCTGGTTAAAATATTAATTTGAATAAAGTTGAAAATTATTACTTTAATTTGATGTAGATAGAAATATTCAGAAATAAATTGAGGAGTTAAGGGGGTGTAATTTGAAACATTACTTATTTTCAACTAATATTTTCACATTAAAACAATATTACAAAGAAAAGAAAGTAGACACTTTCTAAATCAAACAAAGAAAAATTCATTCACAGCACCAGTAGAGAACTTTCACGTATTTTCAATGTTCGTCGAAAAGCAATGTTTACATTTAATTTTGACAGAGGTTTTAAATACAACTTAGCATGAAGAAAACTCATTCATTCTATACTCAGGTCATTACCACATAAAGATTACAACAAAAGTTTCTAATGTTCAATTTATTTTTTGGTGTTGTTACATCTATAAACTTAATTTCAAACATAGAATTTCCAACATTTTTACACGAAAAAAAAAGGAAACGAAGACATTTTTCTCAATGAGGTAATTAAAATCAAATTCAGGGTACCGAAATAGGATTTGTAGTTCTTATAGATTTTGGGGCAAACTCTTATTGTCAATAACTGCTTAAGTAACAAAATAAGCAAAGATTAATCTTTATGTTTTCTGAAATGCAACGTAACTTCAAAATATTCCGATGTTCAAAATGTGGTTATTATTACCAAATTTTTAAAAATTCTTTACTCCAAAGTATCATTTCCTACCACTATGGACAAAACATAAGATTAATCAAAAATTTCTGTCACTGATAAGCAGAAAGAAAATAAATTTTGTTATAGGCTTTACTCCCATCTACTCAGGGAGTTTCGATTATACAGGGCAAAATATACTGATGCTTGTAATTTATTCTTTTATACTATTTGTGAAGTGAATTTTTGTGAAAAAAACCCCTTGATTGAAATAAATTGAATTTTTTGTTCAGATTGTTTCATACAGATTGTAATTACATTCATTACCCTGTATCATGGATGGATAAACACAACCTATATTCCAACATCCTGAAAATGCTTCCAGAACTCAGTCAGAAACAGAACAGGTGCACTGACAGTCGGAAGTGGACTAAGATAACTGTTGCTACCGATCCCTTCCAAAATTGGAGTTAATTGCAGTTATTCAAATCCTGTCCTGTAGTTTAAGTGGGGAGAAAAATCTCTTCTTGAGAGGGGGGGGGGATTTCTGGATAACTACAGGATGAGAATAAGCGTCAATGAACTGTTCATATAATGCTGAAATAAACAAATCTAAATACATCTTTCATAGTTTTATGTATGCCTAAATTTTTTAGCCTTGCATTAAATACCAAAAAATTTATTAAAAATCTAAATTGAAAACAATATTTTTATATGAAAAACAAGCATGAACCTAAAGAAAGCATTTGTTTTACAAAACAAATTCAAAACTCTAAATTTAGAGTATCAAAACAGAATTCCAGCTATTTCTCAATTTCTGTTGCAAAATTATTGTTTGTTTTACCTCTTTACATTTCAATATTATTATACAAATGAATGATAATAAATCTGATAATAAGCGTGACAAATCAGAAACACAGAATTGTTTGTATGAAGAATATCAAAATTTCATTTTATTACCCTATTTAGTATTCAAACACAAAATTCTCGTTGGTTTGTATGTTGTTGTTGAAAGTCCAAAGACCATTTCGGCAACAAATTTCCTGAAGTCATCAGCATAATGTGAAGTATAAAACATGAATGGCATATTATGTATGGAAGTTTATTATTTTTTTAAACAGCTTCATTAAAATTAGTTTTGGTAAAGCTGTCACGCTAAGAAAACTTGGAAAATGATTTCTGGACATCCTTGTAAACATTCTATTACACGATTTTTTAAGCGAACAGTACAATATTATCATGAGTTTTCTAGAACATCTGCATCAGGGCTATAATTCAACTAGTAGTTGAGCTTTCTTCAAGTTGCAGAATATCTGGAAGAAACTTAAAAAACATTAATGGCAAATAAATTTAAAAGCAGAAGTAAAACTCTTCAAATGTGCTAAAGCATCAATACGGCTCAACACAATCGGCAGGAATGTTTTTTAAAGTAGTTCATAAAATTATAAATGGAAAATAAATAAACACACTTTAATTGAAAAAGAGCTGTATTTCAACTACTTTGCATTAAGTGTGTTGTCAAGTTTAATTTCAAATAACAAGGTGTGTTTAAAAAACATTTGAAAAAGTAAAACACATATTACACGGGAATATTTTAATTCATCAATCTCTTTTGACTAGCATAGATTTTTTTTTCATTCATTTATGTACATAAAATTATGTACATATTTGTTACTGTGCATCATCTTTGCTCTTAAGAAGAAAACTCAACAGTTTATGATGACTAAAATAAGTAATGAACGTTCGTGATTCTAAATTTTTTAAGAATCGTGAGAAACTTGCTTATTTTTTTGCACCTCACTTAGGAATATCCGCAACAAAATTGTATGGGGAGGCGGAGTACGTTGGACAGTGGGGCACGTTGTACCGATCCCAATTATTTTAATAATATTAATATTTTTTATTATATTTTCTGACCAACAAATAGCTCCTATGGTCCTGCAAATCCTATATTGAAATCACATGGCACAGTTATATTGAACAAATTTTATTCCAGAAAATGTTATTTCAGTAGTCCTGATAATTTTCAGAACACTATAAATTAATTTTTTCGGTGATGAGTCAAGATTGCGGAAAAAAAATTGAACTCCTGTCTTAAACTTTTACGTGAATGTTACTACCTCATCAAAGCGCTTACTTATGCTTGTGATTGAAAAAATGTGAGTGCATACTATAGAAACTAGTTATAAACTGTTTTTGTTTGTTTTTAACAAATAAATTTAAGTGAAGTAAAAATATAGAGGATGCAATATACTGATGCTTAAATTTAAATTCTTTAAAATAAAGCCACATTTTTCAGTTAATTCATTTATCTATACCAGATATTTCAGCTGGCCACATTAATCAGTTTTGAAAGCCGTATTTTGGGCACCACTGTTGTAGAGCATTTGAATTCCCCTTTATTTCAATGTTCTATTTCCTGACAAAAGTACTGATTTTCTAAAGCCTTCAACAAATTAAGATAAGCTCTGATAAATTGAATATTTATTTATTTATATATTTATTTTTATGAGTGGTTGAAATGAACTCAGATGCAATTTTGAATTACTTTTTGAGTGGGCGAGGCAAAATCACGAACAAGTAATAAATGTATAGGGGGACCCGGGGTAAAATGGGTATAGTTGCACTTTTCTTGATTTTATTCTACTGGACAACATCTTTTGAAAATAAAAAAATATGATGAAAATGTTTACATATCAGGCAACATTTCGACTTGAGGAAAAAAGATCTAGCAACTCATTTACCAGGCTTAGCAACAGTTTTTTTTTTCAGAACACAAAACAATACGAGGAGATAACATTTCCGGGCTTATTGGCCGTGGTCTAATTGGAGTAGAAATTCCAGACGTTTCGGCTTGCTTTGCTGCAGCCATCATCAGTGGTTTGAGTTTGGTGAGACTGATTCCTGGCTTCGGTATATAAGCAAACTGCTGCTGCGCTGCTGATCCTGATTGGGAGGCGTTCTCAAGCCGAATCAGTCTCACCAAACTCAAACCATTGATGATGGCTGCAGCAAAGCAAGCCGAAACGTCTGGAATTTCTACTCCAATTAGACCACGGCCAATAAGCCCGGAAATGTTATCTCCTCATATTGACGCCGGCCGTGAAAGCCTTAAACAGTACAAAGCAATACGTTTATAGTGAGTGATAAACTTCTTTCTAGAAAAATTTACAGGAAGAGTTTCGGAAGTTTTTTATTTGGATTTGATAGAAAAAGAATTTTTCTAATAGAAAACTCAAAAAATAATTAAATTTTAATATTTACAAAAATTTTATAGTACTTTTAGTTGCGCGGTGTAAAATGGGTATAGTCAACATTTTCGAGTTAAAGACATTGAATGCATGAAGATTAAAAAACTTAAATCATCTTTGCAAGACAAATGTTAGATATTATTCATCTTTTAAACTAAAAGTATGTTTGTAAAAAGTTTTATAAATAATTACTCTACATTTATTTGTTTTATTTTAATTATTATAACTTATGCCAATTAGTACTTAAAGGTATTATATATTTCGATAATTATTGATATACATAAAATACACCGCCAGCTCAGTCAATTCCGGTCGAGGACTGCAGTTTCGTGCTTATTAGCATTCATCAGTCCGGCATAGGAGTGACTGAGCAAGAAGTGGAAAACCACTTAAGCAAGCCAAGACTGCGAAACAAACTGATAGCTAATACAGAGTTAGCACTGACCAGACGAGTGACCGAAACAATGGTTCGGTTCAACTCGAATTTTGAAGGCAAAGGCAGGTATATTTCAGTACTGAATATACCTGCCTTTGCCTTCAACTGAATATACCTGCCTTTTTCCTTCAAAATTCGAGTTGAACCGAACCATTGTTTTGGTCACTCGTCTGGTCAGTGCAAATTCTGTATTAGCTTCCAGTTTGTTTGGCACTCTTGGCTTCCTTAAGAGATTTTCCACTTCCAGCTCAGTCACTCCTATGCCCGGCTGATGAGTGCTAATAAGCACGAAACTGCAGTCCTCGGCTGGAATTGTCTGAGCTGGCGGTGTATTTCATGTATTTCTGCTTTAGCCCTGGCCATAGGGCGTGTAACTTACTGAAATATTGATGTAGTTCTTGAGTACCGTAGGTTAGTAATTTACTGTAATATTATTATGTACATGTGGTTCATTGCTACACATTATAAAACGTAGTAAGTATTGATAACTAATATCCTCTCTGTAATTTTCTTTTAAAATCACCAACCTTCCCCCCCCCCCCCATGCTTAGAACATAGTCTAAGTACAACCTCACACACCAATCACAACAGAATCCTTATGTCTCATAGCAAAGTTGTGCTGAATAACTAAACCCTCCTTTTATACCTCTTGGTTCACAACCATTTTTTTAGCACTGTTAAGGAAATGAAAAATTCACACACAAAAAAAAAAGGTAAGAGAAATTTTAATTACAGAGCAGGTGGCTGCAAGATTGTACACAAACAGGCAAGAGACAAACAAAAGCAGAAAAAATAAATAAATACACATAAAATAAATAAATTAAAAAAAGACATTAACAATAATCGATAAAATAACTAATGAAGTAGAAGTGAAAACTAGTGGTTCTCCTAGTTATTAATCCTAGCAATAGGCGACAGGGCCGTCGTTAAATATGTGGAATTCGTAGGTTTGATCACTGAAATCTCAGCTGAAGGTGAATATACTGAGAAGTTTGCTACAAAATCATCTGCCAAATTATCCTATGTGCTCCCCAAGAAAGATGACACTGATGTTGTGCAGGCGTGAAAAAGTTGTAAAAATATTGCCTCAGCCAAACCGCTAGACTTTGCCAATGCGCCTTTTGTTCATAAATTTGGTTCTGAAAGCATTTTTTCTGGTTGTTTTGGATTAAAGTTTTTATCCTCCAATGCAATTACACTCAATTTAAAGAAAAAAAATTCTTCATTAGTTACAGTGTAGTTCAACTTTAAACAGTATATACTCTTTACCCTGGTGTATACCCATTTTACCCCGAAGCACGGGGTAAAATGGGTATACACAGGAGTAAAATAGGTACGTATAACACTTTACACTAAATTTAAAGTAAAAAAATTAACACAAACTATGTCCAAATTAGACCTAAGATACACAATGTATAGAATATTGAACAAAAACAAAATTATATTTCATGATATTTCTGCTATGGGTCACTGAAATTAAAAATGCTGTTTTTTATACACATTTTACCCCAAGTGTGAACATCTTCCGTCTTAAGAAGAGAAATGATCTGTTGGCGATAACTAAAGTAAGTAATTACAAATGTACATATTGATCTCCACGCTGTCTGAACGCAGTACATGCAACCATACAAAATGAGAAAGGAAGCGAGAAAAGAGTGTAATGTCTCACTTTTCTCCAATACCTGAAGGCAACAAGCCAATGATTTAATTCTAAAAGCCCTCAATCCGTCTCTTAAGTGGCGACACGCTCCAGCGTCCGCCATTTTGTGTCGTTCCGCAACTTTCTCACTATCTCAACAGTAGAAAAATACAGAGTTTCGCTCATTGAAAAGTATCTTTTTATCAACGAATGTTTACAGATTTTTAATCGCAACTTATGTAACTGATAATATACATACAAAAATGTTGAATTTTACCTTCGTAAAATGTTTTTTTTTTTATTATTAAACCGAATATTAGTAAAACGGTGTTTTGAAGAAAATTTCGACCATTTTTAAGAGTAATTTCTTTTTTCCCCCCATATAGACCTTCTGAGTTACAAATTACTTGAAGTGTTTAAAATTTGCGTTTTATTATTAGAAAGTTGGTGTAGTAGAACCAGGGGCGGATACAGAAAAATCTCTCGGAGGGGACCCGGGAAATTGAATAGCACCTCCTCCTTCCCCCTGCCACATACGATGTTTCATAAAAGTTTTCATTACTTTATTAAAAAAAAAAAAATTTTTTTTTAATTTTTTTTAGGATCCCTTAAACTAATGATCCACTTCTAAGTACATACATATTATGTACCAATATACTTTGAATGTGGACGTAAAACATCTTTAACGTTTCAAGCCAATTAAATACTTAACCATAATAATGTTACCGAAATGCTATACAATAAGCGGTTTTAATTTTAGGAACAATGTCGTGATGATTATAAATCGAGCGCAAGGTTATTCAATAAAAAAATATACCCATACCTCATTTGAGGCTTTAATATTATTTTATAGTATTTTAAGTATAAAATGTTATTTAATTAAGAAAATCATAGTTATTAAACATATAAGTTTTACTGAAAAATTCAGAACAATTTCTGCGTGGATTTCAAAACAGCTGCTGATTGTTCTTGAAGCCATGATACAGTTGAGATAACATATTCATATTACATGCCGTCTCCATTAATATCAGGGTTTTCTCAAGAAACTACGATATGATTTCTTTCATTTTGCATTTTTTATAAGCTGAAAAAGAAAAAGCTATTATTTCGCAAATAGCTTCTTGAATCAAAATAATTCTTTTAGGCACGCCTGCACACTTTTTGAAGAATGTTAGTTATTGATTCCATCAAAGAAAAATTAATGGACGAATCGCGATATTACGTTCCCTTGAATTCAAAACCAGCTAGTTAAATGTATAAATGTACAGGGTGCGGAGAAAGTTCCCACAATTTTGTTTAAAACGTTTTCTTGGCGGTAAAATCATATGTTGGCGATTTATTTGACACATATTGTTTATTGGCATTAAAAGTATTTGAGGTTTAATCATTTGTTCTTTGTTAGTTCATTGAGTTAGTGAGTTATGAATCGCGAAAATGTGCATGTTACTGTCGATGAATTATCATGTTATGTCGATGCCCCCCCCCCCCCCACCTTAAATCCACTACTGAGTAGAACAGTATTGAGCTAAATTAATCATGTTATAAATTATTTGTGGGCAACAGTTTGAACTTATTCATGCTAAGCAGTATCATTTATATTACTAATGTGTGTAGTTTTCTTATGGAAAATTATTCACTTCTAAGAAAATGCAAAATTTCTTTTTGTTTTAACTAATAAGGTTTTATTTTCAGCAGAACTCTTCCATGTTTTTTTTTTTTTACACATTTTACCAAAACTTTCTTTTTCTCATGACGATTTTAGATTTAAAAATGCCTTTCATTGAAAACCTGATTTTAAAGGATACTACTAGTTCTTAAAAATTCAACGAACTGATAATAAAATGTAACCAGTTATAAATCAATATTAAAAAAATATTAATAATTGAATTATTTGATACCAATAGGAATTCAAATAAAAGGGTGCATTTTACATCTGTGACGAACTGTTATAAAGAGTAATAATGAATTTATAAATTACCAGATACTGGGATAAATCATATATATATATATATATATATATATATATATATATATATATATATATATATATATTATTCAAAAGGTTTTCACATCAAAATAAAAATTAAACGAAAACAGATTTTTTCCGGGCAAAAATAGAAAAAAAAAAACTTCACGTAATTATATAACTTGGCTTGAGTTACATGTTACTATAATCTCAAAGAAGCTTATTTTTTTTTAATGAATAATTTCATACTTTTAATATCTTAATTTTTATGCGCAAAATAGATAACTAACTAACTTGGCAACACACTGAAACTCATGGCTATGACACAATTAAAAACAAAACGACGTGTTCTTAAAATAATTTTGCTACAGTTATTGAGACATTTTGAAACTAACTAAACAATAGAAAATTTACATTAAAAATAAATAAAATAATTAGTATATTTAAATTTTGACGGCTTTGTTATCTCAGAAAAATCAGTTTTAAAACAGGGCAAATATTTTAATACTGCTAGCAATTTATTAGGTCCCGTTACATAGTTCAGCTTTACAATGTTTGAAGGAACTATTTATGATGATTTTAGTGAATGTCCTTATTATCCCATGAAAATTAACAAACCGTGAGACAGTTTCATGAAAAGTAAAAAATATTACAATTTGAACAAGAGTTTCAAAAAGTATCTGAAATTGCACAGCAGTATTGATGAAAACATTTAAAATACATAAATAATCTTTCAATGTATTTTGATATAGTAATTTTGAACTGTTGGAACATCTTAATGCACTACACCAAGGCATCTTCACATGAAAGATAGTGTTTGATGAAAAATACGAATGGCAAAGAGAAAATATCTAGTATTCCGCACAGTGAAATCACACAGGCAACGACACAAAATGGCGACTGAACCCACGTGACTGCCCGCCTCCAATCGCAGTCGAAAGGGGCGCGCAGTGCATGGATCAAAGTGTGGCGCCACTTAAGAGAAGGATCCGGGGCTTTATTCCTTCTAACCGACATTGCTTATCCCTACCACTTTTCGTCACACAAAAAGGTTGGATTATAACTTCAAAGCCCTCGCATAAATAGTTTCCCTTAAAAAATCTTTGCACCTAATTTCTCACAAACAATAGCTTTGTGGCTGGGAGGACTTTTACAATCTCAAAAACCCATGATAACGGCCCTGATCTCAAAGGTAATTCAACACTTGCTAAAACTTAATTATGTATCAATCATGGGATAATTATTTAACAAGAAGTTCTGTCTAAAACTAAACGAGCCAAATTTCCCGTATACCCATACTACTTTCTAGTACCTGATCAATATTCTCAAAAATAGCTAAAATCGCAAATTTTTTAAAACATATTTTTAAAACACTAAAAGCTAATTTCTAGGAATAAAATACTCCTCACTCATCTAAAAAAATTAGATGCGTAAAAAAAAGCAGCAACTTTTAAACAAAGCAGCTAATACATTTTTTTTCCATTAAAAAAAATCTTTAACAGCTTTCAAAACGAAAAAATATTAATTAAAATTAATAACCTCATTAAAATAAATTCATCATATCAAAAAAAAAAAAAAATCGTTTCTTTTTCCCCTGTTGCCAAAAACAATTTTTTAAATGAATTAATGCCCTTACAAAAATAAAAAAAAACAATAAAATGTCAACTTAAAGAAATAATTTTTATTGTCAAAAAAAAAAAAATCGTCTGCGCATATCTTTATGTAGAAACATAAATGACTTCGAGTTTATTCGCCGAAAACTGAATACCTAAATTAAAACTTTAGCGTAAAAATAAAAAACAAGTCAGATCAACAATTCGCAACTCCAGCGCTCGAATACGCTACCTTGCGGTGATTTACAAAACTGCCGAAGAAACTAAAACATTGCCACGTTGCGTTCCACGTGTGTCTGTTGACGTAAACACAGGCAGTTTGTTCTGAGTATTTATTAATGCAATCGAATGTATGAATTTGTAAGAATATGAGTTTTTTTCAATCTTAAATTAATTAAACCAACCAAATTTACAGTAGCATTTAGTTGGAATGGACAGTATGCAAAATATTTTCTTGAATATATTATCGTAGAACAAAATGAAAAATGTGTAACCGAGAAAGAATTTACTTTATTCCTTTTATTCTCAGCTGAAAGGTTTCGCCAAATTTATTTAGGGTTATGGTTTTAGTATTGTGCGAGCAAAGTAGCCTTGGCGAGATTTCGTGTTTTTAGTTAAACCATTTTTAATTTTTATCATGAGTGGAATAAATGGTAGTAAGATTACAGAATTCGATAAGTAGAAAGAAATAATGGTCAAGCAACTGAAAAGAAAACTACCACCATATATCCGTAAGAATTTTGTAGATGATTTGTATAACATGACATAATTAAATCGTAACTCAGAAATTAGAAACATCGAAACAGAAAAATTTTAAATTAACTGATTCGGGAATTCGAGAGAAATAACTCAGCTACAAATGCAAAACAATAAGCGCTAGCCAAGCAAAGCAAAGAAGTATCATCTTCTTTTGGTAATAATTTTTAATATCATATTAAATTTTCTAGCATTAATTGTTATTCTTGTCAGGCCACATTTATTATTTAGTTTTATCAAGAATTGATAAATATCGAATTCAACATCGTGAAAATGGCTGCTTAGAATTACTAAATACGTAAATTGCATTAATGTTTGACGTTTAGTAATGCTTCTTGAATTCTCGTTTCTTTCTACGTGGGTCAGAATATCAACAAGACTTTGAAAATTAATTTAAAAAGAATAAACCGAAAAAATCATGCATACGAACAAAATTTACTAGGCTTATTAGCATTTTCTTCGTTACCACGTGCGTTTGTATTAGTTTTTTCGTCCGCCATTAGACAGTGACTGCAGTGCCCCCTATAGTTCGTTGGAGTTGCGAATAATTATTTCACAATCAAAACCATAGCTGCGGAGTCGGAGTCGGAGTCAATCTCATTTTGGGGTAAAGGAGTCGGAGTCGAATATCCAAGAATCGAAGTCAGTCATTTGTCCTCTGTGTATGAATGTTTGGCAAAGCTACGAAGTCAAAGTCGAAGTCAGGGAGTCGGAGTCCGATTAATTGTCGGGCACAGGAGTCGGAGTCGGGGTCAAGTGCCCCTAAATTCTCGGAGTCGAAGTCTGGAGTTTGGCGTCAAGAGCTATTTCCAACAAAATTGTTTGAAGTAAATCCGCCTTCAAGTACGGAATCTACATTGACTTTCAGTTTTCCGTAGGCGCTAATGTTAAGGGATTTGAACTGTTCAAAATTGAACGGAAAATTTTTCAAATCAAAAAGATATTTCATAAACAAGTTTTTCATCAAACACTTTTTCCTAAAAAGTTTGTTTGAAGCAAATTCGCCTCATGGTTCAGAATTGCCTTCAATTTCCCCGTAGGCGCTAATGTTAAGTTTTTTTGAACTGTTCAAAATTGAACAAAAAATAGTTCAAATCAAAAAGTAAAATATGGGAATGAGATGTCCTCGCCAAGATCTTTCGACTAAAAAAAGTTTGTTCGAATCGGACTATTCATTCAAAAGTTATTGGGGGGGGGGGGGACAGACAGACAGACAGACCGATAGACAGACCGACAGACAGACCGACAGACAGACGGACAGACAGACCGACATACAGACAGACAGACAGACAGACAGACAGACAGACATTTTTCCCCATCTCAATACCCTACTTTCCAATTTTTAATTTTTCGATATTTATTCAATTATTTTATTTATTTTTGACTTTTTTTTTTTGTTTTTTTGCGATATTTTTAAGATTCATTAAGCCTTCTTTCATGCTTTTTTCTTCTTTTTCTGACTTTTACTGGGAAAGTAGGCTAAAAAGTACCAACACACTACTTGAACAAACTTAGAACACCTCAGTTTTCTGTTTATGATGGAACACACAGTGACTGACACGCTTGTTGAATAAAAAAAGAGTAAATTACTAAAATAACCAAAACTATCTACAATTCATTAAATTTTTAATATAATAGTACATTTTAAATTGGCTCGCTCAACCAAAAAATCTATAAAAACTGTGCCGTGTGTCAAGCATGTGTTGTTCTTCATATCCACCTCAAACGCTTTGGCAAATTCATGTAGTTACATTAATTTTATAATCGAATTGAATTTTTTTTTTTAAATTTCAACTAATAAATATTTTGCAGAAAATCATAATTGGCATCGTTTTTCCTTAAATCTAAATATCATTTAAAGATACTGCCAGCAAGCATTGAAAGTATTTTATTTCCTCTGCATCTCCTTTCAAAAAACAAAAATTTGACACTGTAAATACTTACGTTGCATAAAGAGAACATTTAACTTGGAGTTTTATAGCTTGAAGGAACATTAAAAACGATACATAAGTCAATTTTTGTCTAAGAAATGATCAGGAAAAATAAAATCTTAACATTAAAGCATAAGTTAAAATGGTTTTTAATATCAAGTCCCATTCATTTAAAATAAAAATTTCTGCAACATACAGCATTTATAATACAAATCACAAGTTAAGATTTCCTCACAAGTGTATGTTTTGTTTACTTCCACTCGTCGCCAAGCACGAAATTGATCGCGCCAAACCGAATACAAAGATCTATCGTTAAAAAAACTTAATTTACGCAATTTAAACTTTTGCCTTGTCTTAAAGTGTTGTTTTTCAATAAACTTGTGATTGGAATCATCGATTTAACAGAAAAACTAACTATAAAAGACCCAAATAAAGTGTCAGAAGGGAATTTTAGCACACCGAAACACATGTTCTTGATATAATTACGCGATAGTTAAAGAAATAGGAATGGACTCACTCAAGTAAAGCTACACACGTACAATTTGAACATTGTAGAACAGTTATATGAGCATTAAAATCCTGGACTCAGCTTTAATTTTCCATATTCTGGGTTTTTCCACAGCACTGTCATAAGCTCCATGTTAATCCTACGGAGCCTGCCTCAGGCGTTCTTCGACCAATAGGAAAATGATGCCGCGTTGTCGCAACTCTGAAAACTACGTTTTCAGCGCGGTAGTTCTAGTTCAGCAGCAAAAGACGCTCCAATCAAAATGTAACTATCGTAATAGGAAAGTCATACGCATTACGATCAAACCCAGTGTTGCCAGATTGGGGGAAATTTCCCCATTTTGGGGAAATCTAATGATCTCTGGGGAAATTTTGGGGAAATGAGTTTTTAGGGGAATTCCTTGCGGAAAATTTTTTTTCTTGGGGAAAACCTGGGGAAAGAAAAAATCTCGGTGAAAAAAGAAATTGAGATTCACGACAAGAAGTAATGGTTACATTGTTTGTATCAAACAGAATGGTTTAGCTTTGATCAACTTTATGGAATTCGTATTTCGCATTTTTGGAATATTAATAAGTGTGATGAAGAATGTTCCTGGATAAATATATAAAAAAAATCATAGTTTAAAAGTACATACCGAAGCAGAGTAGTAAATGCAAGTAGAAAAAAAAAAACATTTGGCTATTTCTTATCTTTCGGTCAGACGCTTGTTATGGCTAGTGGCACCCGCACGGCTTTGCCCGCAGTAGTAAATTAAAAGGTGTTTTGGTTCCCCTGTACATTTACAAAAAATGCATGATGAATTTTTCGCCAATTGGCTTGCCCACGTTACGGTTCTACGTTATGATAGCTTGGTAATTTACTCGTCCATCTTATGATAATTTTGCTAGGGAAAATGTTCTTAAAAGTTTAATGGAAAAAGAACAAAATCGAATTTTCCAAAAATCGCTTCAAAATGCACACCCCTATGCTACAAACTAATTTTGCGCCAAATTTCATGAAAATCGGCGCAACGGTCTAGGCGCTATGCGCGTCACAAAGATCCTGACAGACAGAGAGACTTTCAGCTTTATTATTAGATAAAGAAAGATGAAGATAAAGAAGACAAAAAAAAAAAGTAAAAATGGGATGAAAAAAAATGTTGAGGAATTTTATAAGAAAATTTGGCTATTTGAGGAAAAAAAAATTTTTAGGAGACAAAAATATTAAAGGAAGTCGATTCATTTTATGAAAATATTAGTGGAAAAATAATTTTTGAATTTGGGGAATTTTGATAGAAAACATCGCTTCTTGGGAAAAAGTAGGAATTGAATTGGGGAAATCTGGATTTCACCATCTAGCAACACTGATCAAAACATTAAACACGACCGGATTGGCCAAATACACTTTGTGATCTCGCTAACCGCTACCGACAAGTTGCTACCGAGTCGACTGACAGAGCAATCGCAGCCTTTCCGAACGCGGTTAGGTGACGTCTACCGTTCCACCGCAAGTGTTTTCGAACGCTTACGATGGTAAAAAAATCATAAAGTGGACGTAAAAGGCTCAAAAAGTGGCAAATGCGGATGAATATTGCATGACACGGGCTTGAAAACAAGAAATATTTATTCACATAAATTATATAACGATACACATTTTAAACACAAATATTTTTAGAAATTGTGACTCCCAAAAAGGTTTAACAGTTACTTGTGTAACTCAAAGCAAGCGTGTCCAATCTGCGTTTGTAAGTGTTTTCTAAACAAAAATGTATTAAAACAATATTCCAATAAAAGTTCCATTATAAAATACATTGTTTTTCGATCATGTATTGTAATTTTTAAAACTGATTTCCAACGTGTTCATTTTTAAAAAGGTCGGTTAAATTAACAATTGCATATTCCCCAATATCGGCGAATTCCCCGAACACTTGAAAACCTTGGAGAAATAATCAGTAACGAATGGGCACCCATTCAATGCGAAACTTTTCACTAAATGTAATTAATTTCGTCCTCCGATTTTGATATGAGATAAGTCAACGATTATTTAAAAATTTTGTAAAATTGTACCAAGATTTTTCATTATTTTTGTTTGATATATGGGCTTAACATGAATTTTCTGAAAGTTTTTTTTTTTTTTTCCATTTTGAGACTCCTGTATGATTTCCTGTTAGAAATATTTTAAAAACCGTCAGTCAGGATATCCTGTACGTAAATTAATTTACCTCAAAATATACACCTGACTAGAAGAAGTTCCGGAATATGTAGAGCATTGTATCTAGAATAATATTTTATCCGGGCTGGAGAAGGGAAACAGTTGTTGTGTCCCATTTTATGAAAAAAACTTCCTTTACCCAATAGATGGCGCAAAATGTTGCACCCTGGTTGTGACGAAAGCATCATGCTCGTTGTACGTTTTAGCCGCAAACTAGTTTTACAACTGACAGGATTTACGCGACATCCAGAAAAGGGGACAAACCGGAATTTGTGTGGAGGAGATATTGTTCTTCAGAGGAGTCAGTGGAGGAATGTCTTTCATTGTTCGAAAAACACCCCTCAAGTGCCTTCAGGCATTGACAGCGCGAAGGAATCGGAAAAGCAAACAAAACCGCTGCAGAGAAATGAGATGAGAGCATTTTTACTTCGATTTGAAGTTTAGATCAGAAATGATTTCGTTATACCAAGGGTTCATCTTTTTAACCGCGGAAACTTCGGTAAATTTATCGCAACATATTTTAGAAATGTCTTCTTTTTGGCTATTAAATCTACTAATAAAAGTTGTCAATCTAATGTAGTTTTTTTTTTTTTTTTTTAAATATTAATCTTTAGAAGCTTTGTTTCCTTCATGCTGCATTTATAGAAATTGCTAAATAGTAATATAAAAGACTGGAAAGTTTGTTAAATCAGACTTGGACAGTTTAAAAGAAAATTGTCTTTGAAAGGTCACATTTTTTTTTATCTTTACAAGGAATTTTACCTTTTGTTCATGACAAAGGTCCACAAAAACTACCACGGAATTACAGAGAAAACTTGGTGGTACGAATCTTTTAAAATTTTGAAGAAGAAAACATAGTTTTTTACGGCATTTAACAGGGCCCAGTCGTGCAAAGAGGGGGAGGAACAGCTCCCCCCCCCCCCCCGAGATCGATCTCAGTTTTCGCCTAACTTGGAAATAGTCGGGGGGCTACGGGGGAAGAAACTGCAAATTGTGATAAAATTATGAAACTCGGCATGCTTGTAGACATTGTATTAAAAAAAATTTTACAAAGGGGAGGCATTCCAAAATCCCCCCCCCTGGCGGCCATTTTTGGTCCAGAACCAAAAACGGCGATTCTTTTTAAATTTTCGTTATTATAATTTTTTAATCATTGGTTGTGTCATTCCATGGATGTTTATTACATTTTTTATTATTTAAAACTCCAAAAAGATCTAATTTCAGAAATAACTTCACAAAAAATGGTTTTTTAAAAATAAAATCAATATTTTTAAATTATGAGTTCTCTGAAGTGAATTTTTCCCCCATAACAGAATTACAGGTTTCTGAATTTGAAGATACATTACATTTGTGTTATATCAAAGTAGGATTCCAGTTATCCAAACTCTAATTGCCCGAACTGTCCAATTATCTGGTCATGATGCCCCTCGTTTTCAATGACTGAGGACGCATAATTGAAACTATTTGAGAAGGGTATAATAGAATAAGGACCTGAAGAAAAAAGAGAGAAAAAAAGTTAATTTTCAGACAACATAATTCTAATAGAAAGAAATTTAAAGTTAATTTTAAATTTCTGTTCATTATTATTATCACTATTGTTGCTGTTTTTAATTCTCCGTCACCCAATTGATCATCAGTAAGCTTTTTCGCATTTTATATTTAAAAAAAAAACACACACACACACACATATATATATATATATATATATATATATATATATATATATATATATATATATATATATATATATATATATATATACACATAAATAAATTAAAGTTTTGGAGCACCGTATCAGAGCTGGTGCTTTTAAAATTAAAGTTTATTAGATCATAGATTTCAACTAACTTTAGTATCTTTACTGAAACTTTGAAGGAGTTGATTTTGTGTGTGTGTGTGTTATATACAAATATACGTGTACAATATACGAATTTTGTATTAACTTATCCAATTATTTAAGACATTTTTACACACCCTTTAAACTGTTCCAGACCATTTCTTAACAATATATTACCGTTTCTTGCATAAACAGCTGAATTTTTACCGTATTTTTAAAAAAACAGCAGTATTCAAACGATGCACAATATCAATTATCAATGGGAGAGAGAGACATGAAAAAAAAAAAAAAACAGTACGGTACATATACAGTATGCAGTAATAATAAAGCACTACACAGTAATAGTACTATACAGTATTGCTGTGCTATCTTCGATCAGTGGCGGATTTACATTCTTTTCAAGGGGGTGGCGGTTGAAAAACGTGAAAGCCATATTCCTCCCCTCAACCCACTATGTAGGGGGGAGGGAATCAATTGCCCCCTTTTAGCCTGTATTTTAAATTTTAATCACCCCCTATCGCCCCTCACAAACTTATCGCCCCCCTCAAGAGTTAAATCTCCCTTTTGGGGGCTATCACCCCCAGGGTTAGAAACCACTGTTCTAAATCATAGCAAAATGTATCATCATACCAGTATAGTGTAGTCCATGGAAGAAAAAGGTTGGAAGATACATATAGAAATATAAAAATTATTAATGTTCAAAAAAGAGGGGAGGGGCGAGCTTCGGTTTCAAATTAAAAAGTGGGTAATGCTGTCCATCTTCGACTACACTGTCTCAACTTAATTTAAAGCAAATTTGTGGAATGTACTTGATTGACATTAATGGCGAAAGCTAGTAATTCCTTTAATTCTATATTATTGGTTTTCGAAAATGACAGTTACGGAGGGGGCGGTCGTCTCCACCACCCCCCTGGTAAATCCGCCACTGCCTTCGAACCATTTTTTTTTAGAGTTTCAAGCGTTCAAGAATTCGTTATCTTGTCACAAATTTTCACTTTTTCCTTCTATCTTCACAAACATAGCATGAAACAGCGTGCTTTGGTGCAGAATATTTCATCACCTTTCATATTTAGAATTTAAAATATTAAAAGAAAATTGTGGCGTTGTTATTTATACACACTAACAAAGCGATGTTTTGACTAGCGCTGGGTGGGAACTAGAGCAGTTAGTGATGCTAAAAGGATGAAAGTATATTCACGAAACTAATATTTAGTAGTAAATAGCGAAGCCGTCATTTTGCGCCACGATTCCTTTCTAAAAGTTTTCGTGTTGTGGGTGAAAAATTAGCGTTAGCTCTAACATTCGTTACTCGAGAAAAACTCGTGTTATAGGCATTTGGCGTAAGTTGAATCGCTTTGGAGCGGAAGCCGACTGTATATGAGAGATGTAAATGTTCAATTTTGATTCGGGAAAATGTAAATTTATCATACATTTCACGACAGTATATTTTTGAGTATTATAGTTTAAAGTTGATTGTATTCAAAACGTTGATCAGAATAAAACATGCGTCTTGTTTTGCCACAATGACTTGAGCAGAAAACGGACAACCAAGTTAGAAAAGTTACTTATTGGATTTAGTTCAAGCACTTCTCTGCTTCCCAAACGTGATGAAATTTTAACTAAATACTGTTTTTTATTCCTTTTGTTTTAGCAAGATTAGTGAACTCCCCCCCCCCCCCTTCGATGATGAGTAGTCATTTGATTGTCATAATTTTTATTTGGAGGAGGAATGGAATATATACTATGACTACGAGCATTCTTCGGAAGGGCTAGAGAGGTGAAAACCAGGAAAATATGTAGCAAAAAGGGAGATCCAATGGGTATTCCCCCAAAAATATTTTAAAAATCAATAAAACGATCTATCCTTTCTGGAGTAGGGGAAAAAGGACAGTTCTGCGACAGCCGGCGGCTCTCCGGCTCATAGCCGCCGTCCATTGCCCCTCCACTTCCTCCGACCTTGGGGTTGACCTTGGGGTTGACCCTCCCCACGACCGGGGCCGCCGCGAGAACCCGTAGAAGGTGACGAGGGTTTTTCCCGCGTTTTAGATATTTTTCCCGCGTTTTCGGACTTAGAATATTTTGAACTTGTTGTCATGGTATCCACAAAGTTTTTACTTTTTGGATGGCAACACTTGTTTGAGTTTCGGTTTTGGAATGGCAACACTTGTTGTCATGACAACCAGAGTTTTTAGTTTTCGGTTGGCAACACTTGTTGCTATGTTTTAACTTATGCTATGTTTAACGTCGGTGGCGCCATCTATTGAGAGGTTTATTTTTTATTTCCGGACTTTGAATATTTCTGCGAATTTAATTATTTTTATTTTTACAGAGTGTTGAAGTTGGGAATCGAACACCCAAACTTTGAGTTAGCAAAAACGTATGCTAACCACTATGCTATATTTTTCATTACTCTTTCAGTCTTAATGTGAATCTGTACCATGACAACGAATATTACAATTAAATTAATTTTAAAACCATCAGTTAATTTACTCTTTAGTACTAATCATGGCATATCATTAACTGAATTTCAGCTCATAATTGAAACTATCATCATTATTATTATTTTTCATAATAACAAAGTTTTCACTTAAGTAAAGATTTATTTAAATACAACCCATTCGAGATTTTAGATTTGGTTCAATGCTTTGTGGACTTGAAATATATTTTAAACTTTGATTTTCTTTTTCATGCATTTCAAACTTTATCATTTTTATTTTTTCTAACTTGTTAAATTTTCTTAACTAATTTCATTTTTCTTTGTCAAATTTACAAATATTTTTTCTAACTTGTAAAAATTTCGAAGAAATAATTTTCTTAACTAATTTTTTTGACTTTCATACAACAAAATATTTTTTCTTACTTGTTAAATTTTCAAAGAAATAATTAACTTAAATATTCTTTCACACATTTTGAACTTTAACGTTTTTTCCTGTCATTTAGCACTTTGATTTTTTTTTTTTTCACTATTTTAGCGTTTTTCAATTATTTTAAGTCTTTAACTATTTTCTTAACTTTTTAGTCTTTAACTAATTTCAAGCATTTCAGACTTAGATTATTTTTTCGTGATTTCGATTTTTTTTAGTATATTTTAGAGTTTGATCATTTTCTCGCTTGTTTTTACTTTATCGTTTTTTTTTTCCCCGATATTTTTAAACTTAGAAATTTTTCACAAGTAGTGACAGGAATCGAACCTTCAAATTTTTCAAAACGTTATCATGTCTTCAATTTTGCAATCATGTCAAACTTGCAATCAATTTACTCGTAGTAGTAATTAACACTTATCATTAACAAATTTTCTCAGATTTTAAAAAATCAACTTAATTAATTTTTTCCAGTAAGCAAATTGCGCACTCAAGTTACATTCCAACACTGCATATATGTTTCAAGAGTTTCATTGAATTTATCACATTCCATTTAATTAACTCTAATAATTACTTTTTCATTAATACTTAACTTAATCATTTTATCATACATTTATTCCAGTTACAAAATTATGCTTAAAAGTTATTTATTTTTCTTAGCACAAGAGATTTTAACATGTTCCTACTAAAATGCTTTTCACTCTAGTTTGAGTTTACTAAAATAGCAACTCATTTACGATTTAGATTCATTTAATCGTCTTTGATTCTTTTTTCATTGTTAATATTTTAAATTATCACATACGTTATTATTTTTATACATTTATCCATTTAATTTTCGAAAATCTACAATCAATTTACTTTTCGTATTAATTAACACTTATCACTATCAAATATTTTCATGAATTTTAAAAATTATCTTCTTAAATAATTTTTTACTGTAACCAAATTTCCCACTCAAGTTATATTTTATCACTACATATGCTTTTCATGAGTTTCACTTAATTTATCGCATTTCATTTAATTAACTCTAATAATTATTTTTTATCATCGATATTTAAGTTAATCATATTTTCCTTTCTTTATTTTTTTTTTCATGCAAACACTCTTGATGGAATAAAACAAAATTTTCAACTTTCATGAATTAAATCCCCTCTGAATATTTTATTTTACTTTACCATACTTTACTACGATACTTTACACGTGATACGAAAAATTTCAAAGAAAGTCCCTCCCCTCTCCCCTTCGTCATCTTCAGTAAAGCACGTCAAAAATCTCGTTTTTAATGCTTCAATTTCGAAAAAATTCCAAGTAGAGCCTCGCCATAACTTCTTCTCCTAAAAGCATTGAAGGTCGGTAAAAGTTTCGTTTTTGGAACTTAACTTGGAATAACAGTCGATGTCCTAGCTTTTATCAAAAAAAAAAACTTACGACTGCCTTTTTAGGATTTCAATTTCAAAAACGTTCTTGTTGGATGTTACTCAAATCTCTCCTTTCCCTAGCATCAACCAAAATCTTTTAAAACTGCGTTTTCAGAGCTAATATTTTAAATTTTTCCCGGACCTCATCTTCCTAACATAATTGGAGATAATATATAAATGCAAGTTCGGAGTTTCACTTCCAAGAAATTGCCAGAAGAGGACCCTCGAATCTCCGCTCTCCCTAACATCACCAGAGATCATCTAAAATTTCGTTTTTAGGACTACAATTTGAAAATATTTTCGAGGGAGAAACCCCAGGATCCCATATTTCTGACTCAATGTTAAACTTACAATTAAGTTTCTAATACTAATATTTAATGACTCCCATATACAGAAAATCAATGTACTCCCTATCTCTCTTTGTATTGATACATGTGTTTGAAAAAATTAAGGGGTAGGACATACCCCTTGCCTCCCTATTCTAACTGAAATAATGTTAGAAGATATCATCACGGAAATAATCAATACAGCACCAGGCATTAAAAATACTTAAATAGATTATTACAATTACTTTTTTTTTTTACAAACAAAAATTTAGCTTATCTTGTATCAATTGTTCACTATTAAAACACAGAAAAGAATCCCATTTGTTAAATTTTGTTTAAAAGAAAGTATTTATTTATTTATTTATTTCAATAATTTCCTCTTATTTTAGTGATATCGTTTCCCAATCATTTTTGTAAAAATTAGTGTCTACAGAAACTATGGGGCCGCGACATCCCTTATGCCAGGACCGATTTCTTTAACCAATCCGCCACTGCTTCTGCCCAGATGAAATAATTCCGGAGCGGTGAGTTTAGCTTCAGCCATTTGGGATTCTAATAAATTCAGCGTGCATTTCTGAATCGAATATTTCAAAAAGGGCCGAAATTCAATGGATTTCCTTGAGCATCTAGAGTGAGCAACGGTTGAATGTTTACTTGTGAGTTACATTATCGCCGCCTTTCTGCGTCAAAAGAAGGGCGTATTACACGAATTATACTCCGCACGTATGACTTGAAATAAGGAAACTCGTAGCAGATACTTATACTTAAATCAACAATTTAGAAACTGGTAGTATTTTATAAAAAAAAAAAAGTTAGTTTCCACCAAATTCTCTGAGTGAAAAGAAAGACATGTTTTATGAATCATTCGACTAAAACGATAACAATTACACTGGTAACAGATTGGTACACTTAACGCAACAATTTAAAAACTGGTAGAATATTATAATAAAAGTTAGTTTCCCCCGAATCTTTGAGTTTGTTTAATCAAATTGTGTAATTCCAGTTATGTGTTTTATCAGCGTGAAGGCTGTTCCGGTAGAAAAACATTCTAAACTTGACTCTTTGGGAACAGCGACAAAAAAATCTGATCGCCGGATTGCAATGAAACTTTTTACTATATCAGATGAATGTGTAAAAAACAACGTGCATGAAGTAAATTGCTGCTGAGTTACCTACATTTATCCCAAAATGATATTAAAAAGTACTTTTTGTCAAATATGAAATATTTCTCTTGAACACATTCATGAAAAATCATCTAAACACAGAGATTCGAGATTTTTTTCTCTGAACCATAGAAACAATGCAGACGCATTGCAATTGAAATATTTTGTAAATATCATTAAAAAAATTTTCAATGCTCACGTGTTCTGAAACTTACTCGATTCTGTCCACTAATCTTATAGTTGCCTAAAGTGCCAATAGATGGCGTCAAAAACTCGAATAAGTAAGGATACGTGAAATTAAGGTCTATTTTATTAATAGCTCGGCTTTTTTCTCATTTTTATGCTAATAAATGATTCCATATGGACCATAAACTTTCTGTAACAAGTTTCATTCCTTCATATTCTTCATAAATCAGTCTAGATTTTTTTTTCTCTAAAACCAATTGTTCGTGATCGCGTGGGGATCCCGCCGGACAAATATCGCCATCAGTGAGTTTTGCAGATGAACTAGATTTTTGCGAAAAAGTGAGGCTTTTCATGCGTGTGCCTGAAGTGATGGCCAGTGGTATCGGATGTCAGTGCTTGTAGCTTATGCTTGAGGCGGCAGTGATTGTAGTCGAGGAAAGAGAAAGGGGGGAAGGGAGGACATCCCCGTGTGTATTTTCCGTGTTGTTAAAAACAGGTGGGTGAACAAGAAGTGGAGGATTGGCCTACGAGTGCTCGCCACAGAATCTTTCCTAATCCGCAATCCTTTCTAAATTGACGTAACAGAGATCATTAAAATTTCGTGATATTTTATTTCAACAACGATTTTAACTATTTTTCAAGAAGTAATTAATATTTTCTAATGTTAACGAAGGAGAAAGATGATCTGAAAATAGTTCTTATTTAATAAAAAAAAACCTTGCTCAATCCATTTGCGCAGGTGTGACATCTTTGTGCATATATTTGCCCTTTATAACAAAGAGCAAAGTATTATGTATGATAATATATGAACTTTCGAAAAAAAAAAAATTGAACTTGAAAAGTAAAGATTTTTACATATTGTGTGCGTACGCGTAATAGGCTCAAATCATTACCTTGTAGGCACGAAACTTTTTTAGAAAGTATTTCATATATTATGTAACGTTTAATGGTTTTTATATTTGAATGTATCAAAATTTTAAGAAAAAGCTTAAAATTCTGGGAATAAATTGCAAATACAAGCATAAAAATGTCAAATTTGGATTAAGTAAATCTTCATCTCAATTTTATACTTTAAAGTTTTAGACTTGGAAAAGTAATCACGTGTAATTGATCATGTCAATTTGCATGAGATGCGAAACCGTCATCGGCATTCGATGTGATGTTGAAAACCTGCTACCATCTTAAAATTACTCGTAGTAGGTCAGGATGAATTTGGAAGTCAAAGTGTTGGCATTTTCTAAAAATCTGAATACTGTGTAAAACAACTCAATTCTGCTCAAAAGTTCGTGTGATATTCTATGACGTCAGTAGCAAGAGATTTATGTACACTTCTCATTGGTTAAAGTGAATATTCATTGGTTTATAGTGGATGTTTGGAGAATCATTTTCAGAGTGATTCTGAGTTTTGAAAGACGTCGTGAAATTTTATTCTATGTACTTAGGATTTTTCTTCACCCGCTAGTGTTAAAACCTAGTTTGATTTATTTTTTAAGTTCGCAGGAAGTTGTTTTAGTATTGTGACTCTTAATCCTATGAGAGTTAAGAATGACTAAGGCTGGTGAAAATCATTCTGAAACTTTGAAGCCTGAAGATGAACAGATGGGATGCAACGAACATGAAAATGAACACTGAGGCTTCTCCACAGCCTGATGATATGATACACTTGGGTGATTGTATTTTCACTTTAGGTGAATACTTTTCGGAAACGTACATGCGTGCATATTAGAAGATATACGTGTGGGAAAGATGGTATTCTTCGACCAACTAAGGATGGTATTTCCTTAGAACCAGATGTGTGGAGATCACTTATTTCAAGCCTACGTAAAAATATAAATCAAAAATTAATCGAAGACCGTGATTTCGCTTTTGTTATAAAAAAAAAAGGAGAGTCGAGTGCGAATGGTAACATCTGTGTTAGTGTGCAAAGATTGTTCAAACTGAAACGAGAAGTGTTCCAGTTGATGCCTGATAGAATTCTACTTTTGGAAAGCCAGATTGACAAATTGTGCTACGCGTCCCCTTGTATCTCACGTAGTGTCAAAGACAAACTTATGACTTATACTCTAAAAGAGTACATCCTTTCGGAAATTGAGAAAAAATATCCCTGTGATTGTCGATGTGATAAAATCAGCACATATACATCACAAGAAGTTCGTAAACTGGCTGATTCTCTACGTAAGTGACTATTTGATGAGCTCATATGCAACATAAACTACCTTTCTAAAAAAGAATGTGTGGATTGTAAAAATGGATTCATTTTTTACATGAGAGAGAGTGCATGAATGTGAATCATTAACAAGGGGTCGAAAGTTCGACACTTTTTTCGAACAGGCTCTTTTTAATGTTAATTGGGAAAACTTGACTCGTGACTTCGTTACTTTGAATGTTGATAGTCCATGATTAAAATGTCATGTGTCTGATTTATTTGATGCAATCGATGTTAAAAATACGCTTGAAAGTTTTGAAGAGTTTTACTTAAAGATGAAAGTTTTTTTAATTGTCTTTTACTGTGTGTGTGAATAAATTGTGTTTATCATTTTAAAAGAGACTTGTGTTTTGATTGAGTTGTTGAATATGGTTGATGGATTATACTTTGAAATCACTCTTACATATATTTTTTATATGCACTTTATTGTAAGTAATCTTTATACTATCGGTGTTGTCTTCATCTTATTGTATGGTTTTGTAATTAAGACTGAGTGAAAATATAATTTTTGTAATATTTCTATAGTTTAATACATGCGAAGGACTTCGACTAATGCTAAGTGGAAAGTCAAAATTAGAACCGTAAAGCTTAAACATGTCAATGGTTTGAAAACAATACACAGTTATATTCACATACACAAACTCGTACGTATCAATACACTTACATTAAAGAGAAATATTAAAGACTTATAAATTCTCATATGAGATAAGAACGCTCTTTCTTAACTTAGTTGGTCACATGATCGATAAAAGATCCTCACCTATTTGTGATTTGTCATGAAATAATATACATCGATAGATATGTTACTAAGTGTGTAATAGTTTTTATTTTTCTTAAATTCAAAGTTAAAACCAATTTGTTAATTGTAGGATTATATTAAGTGCTAAAAATGTGATATTTTCGCTTATAATTTCGGTTGATGTGTAAAGTTTTATTACAAGTTCCCTCACACAAATGAACAATAACATGCTAGATGGATATTTGAAAGCTTGAGTGAATGATTTGTAAGTATCTTAAACATTATTATTATTATTTCTAATGCATGTGTGTTAATTAATACTTAGAGTGCAAAGAGTAAATGGTTAAGTGCTATTGGTTATTAATACTAAGAGTAAAGTGATATTGAGTTTTAAATTTAATTAAAGCATTTCGTTTAAAGATTCAGTTGAAAAAATTTTATTTTGTAAGTTTGAAAATTTTTGAAAAAAAAAAAAAAAGAAAATAGTTTTGCGAAAAAAAAAAAGATTGAAAAGAAAAAAAAATAATATGTTACAAAAATATTATTATTATTTTGATTTGAAAAAAATATTTTTGCGGAAAAATTTATTGTTGTAAGATTAAAAATTTATTTTTATATGATTGAAAAAAAAATGATTTTTTTTAATTAGTGGAAAAATATTACAAGTTTGAGAAATTATTTCTTAAAAACATTTTATATGATTAAAGAAAACAAAAATTTTTGATTTCATTTTCTAAGGAGAAAAATATTACAAGTTTGAAAAAATACTGTTTTGAATCAAAAATCTGTTTTTGAAAGAAATATTCTTACAAGCTGGAAATTTTTTTTTTATAAGTTTGAAATGAAAAAGAAATTAATTCGAAACTACGAATTAAAATCTAAAATTTTGTTTGGAAAACCTGACATCAGACTATTGTCGATCTATGTGCTTGATATTTGAGAAACGTGAACTAATTTTAATTGGTCAGAAACAGTCACTTACAAGACGTACTTGCTAAGGGGTGAATCATACTCGCACGTGGGGTTTGTTATCTGTTATCGGTAAAGGGTAGATAGAAATATTGATAAAGTCATTTCCTCAATTCGCACCGTTGTGTGTGGACCATCCGAAGTGCTGTAGGATTACGGTAGTTTTTTTCAACAGCCGAGTTGATTTGCGATTTTACGGCATGCCTTCTGCAAATCGACGATGGGCAAACAGCCGTATGCAGCGATTTCAAATAAAACATGCGTGTAGTTGTAATTTGTGAGATTGAGTTATAATTAACAATCCACTTATTACAATTTCATTCACTGTTTTTAAATAACTTCGCGATAGCTGGTACTTGAGAGATTTCACCCCAAAAAGGTTAGTCTTTTGTACTTAATTTTAGTCAGTATTTAGCTTTAACTTAATTTGTCAAATTTTAGATTAAGTTTCTTAATCTAACGTATAGCTGTCCATTTGAATGTATCGTTCGAAAAGGATAAAGACTAAAATAAATGATATCGATTTTGTTAAAGAAATTAGTTGTTAAAGTAAAATATTATTGGGAAAATGAAATAGTCAAAGTGATTCTAATTCATGAAGGTTGAAAATTTTGTTTTATTCTAACAAGAGTGCTTGTATGAAAAAAAAAAAAAAATAATAATAAAGTAAACCACTATGCGATAAAATGACTAAGTTAAATACTAATCAAAAAATAATTAATAGAGTTGATTAAATAAAATGTGATAAATTAAATGAAACTCTTGAAAAGCATATAAAGTGATGAAATGTAACTTGAGTGCGAAATTTGCTTACTGGAAAAAAATTAAATAAGTTGATTTTTTTAAAATCGTGAAAATTTGATAATGATAAGTGTTAATTACTACTAAGAGTAAATTGATTGCAAGTTTTTAAATTAACTTAGTTGGATGAAAATTGTAGACTTGATAATGTTTCGAAAAATTTGTGTGTTCGATTCCTGTTACTAATTGTGAAAAATTTCTAAGTTTAAAAATAACGGGGGAAAAAAACGATAAAGTAAAAACAAGCAAAAAAATGATTAAGTTAAATACTAAGCGATAAAATGACTAAGTTTAATACTAATCAAAAAATAATTAAATAAAATGTGATAAAATGTAACTTGAGTGTGAAATTTGCTTACTGGAAAAAAATTAAATAAGTTGATTTTTAAAATCCATGAAAATTTCTTAATGATAAGTGTTTATTAATGCTAAGAGTAAATTGATTCCAAGTTTTGAAATGAATTTCAGTAGAAGTTATTTTTCGGTAAGTCTATTTTTAAAATTTGCTGACATGAAGTTTTGATACTCGACTTATAATTTTAACATTTCTTGGGTACTTCATTGATGTTTAACATTTTTGTGTTATGTGTTTTATTTTACCGTAGGTAAAAATAATTAAATAAAAGTGAAATTTATAAATTGTAATGAAAATTCTGTTAATGAAATTGGTTGGTTGTAAAGTAATATTTTGGAAAAGCTGTAATGAATGATAAATAGTAAAACGCAGTAAGTAAAATAGTAAAGTATGGTAAAGTAAAATAAAATATTCAGAGGGGATTTAATTCATGAAAGTTGAAAATTTTGTTTTATTCCATCAAGAGTGTTTGCATGAAAAAAAAAAAAAAATAAAGAAAGGAAAATATGATTAACTTAAATATCGATGATAAAAAAATAATTATTAGAGTTAATTAAATGAAATGCGATAAATTAAGTGAAACTCATGAAAAGCATATGTAGTGATAAAATATAACTTGAGTGGGAAATTTGGTTACAGTAAAAAATTATTTAAGAAGATAATTTTTAAAATTCATGAAAAGATTTGATAGTGATAAGTGTTAATTAATACGAAAAGTAAATTGATTGTAGATTTTGGAAAATTAAATGGATAAATGTATAAAAATAATAACGTATGTGATAATTTAAAATATTAACAATGAAAAAGAATCAAAGACGATTAAATGAATCTAAATCGTAAATGAGTTGCTATTTTAGTAAACTCAAACTAGAGTGAAAAGCATTTTAGTAGGAACATGTTAAAATCTCTTGTGCTAAGAAAAATAAATAACTTTTAAGCATAATTTTGTAACTGGAATAAATGTATGATAAAATGATTAAGTTAAGTATTAATGAAAAAGTAATTATTAGAGTTAATTAAATGGAATGTGATAAATTCAATGAAACTCTTGAAACGTATATGCAGTGTTGGAATGTAACTTGAGTGCGCAATTTGCTTACTGGAAAAAATTAATTAAGTTGATTTTTTAAAATCTTAGAAAATTTGTTAATGATAAGTGTTAATTACTACTACGAGTAAATTGATTGCAAGTTTGACATGATTGCAAAAATTGAAGACATGATAACGTTTTGAAAAATTTGAAGGTTCGATTCCTGTCACTACTTGTGAAAAATTTCTAAGTTTAAAAATATCGGAAAAAAACGATAAAGTAAAAACAAGCGAGAAAATGATCAAACTCTAAAATATACTAAAAAAAAAATCGAAATCACGAAAAAATAATCTAAGTCTGAAATGCTTGAAATTAGTTAAAGACTAAAAAGTTAAGAAAATAGTTAAAGACTGAAAATAATTGAAAAACGCTAAAATAGTGAAAAAAAAAATCAAAGTGCTAAATGACAGGAAAAAACGTTAAAGTTCAAAATGTGTGAAAGAATATTTAAGTTAATTATTTCTTCGAAAATTTAACAAGTAAGAAAAAATATTTTGTTGTATGAAAGTCAAAAAAAAAATTAGTTAAGAAAATTATTTCTTCGAAATTTTTACAAGTTAGAAAAAATATTTGTCAATTTGACAAAGAAAAAAGAAATTAGTTAAGAAAATTTAACAAGTTAGAAAAAATAAAAATGATAAAGTTTGAAATGCATGAAAAAGAAAATCAAAGTTTAAAATATATTTCAAGTCCACAAAGCATTGAACCAAATCTAAAATCTCGAATGGGTTGTATTTAAATAAATCTTTACTTAAGTGAAAACTTTGTTATTATGAAAAATAATAATAATGATGATAGTTTCAATTATGAGCTGAAATACAGTTAATGATATGCCATGATTAGTACTAAAGAGTGAATTAACTGATGGTTTTAAAATTAATTTAATTGTAATATTCGTTGTCATGGTACAGATTCACATTAAGACTGAAAGTGTAATGGGAAATATAGCATAGTGGCTAGCATACGTTTTTGCTAACTCAAAGTTTGGGTGTTCGATTCCCGACACTCTGTAAAATAAAAATAATTAAATTCGCGAAACTTTGGTTGTCTTGACAACCATTCGTCGAAATTATTCAAAGTCCGAAAAAAAAAAAAGGAATCACCGAAAGAATGATAAATATAACAGAGTTGGGATTTATTTTTACAAGTATAATAAATGCATGAAAATAATAAAATGACAGTGTAAACGATTAATAACGCGATTAAAACATAACTCATGAAAATGTATAAATCATATTGAATATTAAAGCTGATTGGTACTATGAAAAAAAAAAAGTTTTGTGAAAAATATTTAAAGTTTGAAAACGCTCGAAAATAATCAAAAGAACGAAAGACGTCGAATTAGTCTAAGACCTGAATGTAAAAAATATTCGAACTCTAAAATGAATAATCAAATTCATGAAAAATAATCCAAGTTCATAAAGCATTGAAATAATCAAATTCGCGAAAAATGTTCAAAAAATAATTAAATTCGCGAAACTTTGGTTGTCTTGACAACCATTCGTCGAAATTATTCAAAGTCCGAAAAAAAAAAAGAATCACCGAAAGAATGATAAATATAACAGAGTTGGGATTTATTTTTACAAGTATAATAAATGCATGAAAATAATAAAATGACAGTGTAAACGATTAATAACGCGATTAAAACATAACTCATGAAAATGTATAAATCATATTGAATATTAAAGCTGATTGATCTAACTTGTGAAAAATCTTCAAAATTGATCTGCATTTGTATGCAAATTGCATTGGCAGATGAAAAGAAGTTGATGGGGTGTATTTAATACACCGGGCTGGTTGGTGGGACCGTCAACTTAAAACATAAATTTATTTTGTAACAAAGTTCAGAAACGTAGGGAAAATCTTTCACGGTAAAAAAAAAAAAAACGACAAAGTCCAGTATGTTTGTAAAAAAAAAAAAAAACACTGGAAATAGCTCTGTACAACTTCATGAGGATGGCATGACAAAAAGTATCACACATTCTTATGACAACAATTGTGACGTTTTGCCATACCCTAAACAGGTTGCCACTCGAAAACCATCGTATAAGGTTACGGAAAAATATTCTAAGTACAAAAACGCGGGAAAGTATTCAAAAACGCGCGAAAACTATTCAAAAACGCGCGAAAACTATTCGTAACCTTTCACGGTAAAAAACGCGAGCGAAAACGAGGAAGGGCGAAAACGCGGGTGGGCGAAAACGCGGGTGGGCGAAAACGTAGCTGAGCGGAAGCGAGGAAGAGCGAAATCTCGGGAAAACCCCGTCATCTTCTTCAAGTTTCACGCGCAATCGTCGGGGGGTGGGAGGAAGTGGAGGGGGGGTCGGCAGGGGGTGGAGGGGCAATGCATTGCCCGATTGCCCCTCCTGGCCCAGAACTGTCCTTTTCCCTCTACTCACATTCATATCTTTAGCATAAAAATGTTTATAATTACTTTGGTATAAAGAAAAAAGCTTTAAAACTACCATTTAACTATGTCATTATCATTACTACAGGTAGATCGTGTTTGTCAATTACTGGCGTTGAAGGCATTTTAGATCAATGCATGTAATCGACCAACCTTCAATAACAAACAGCATAAATGGATAGTTATTAAATGCATTTTTTTTCCTTCACTGAGAATAAGCATTGATCAGCATATCTCAGTAAATGAACCTGTAAAATTAAATTTAACCTAGAAAAAGGCGATTTAACATTTTATCTGATAACAATTTGCACCAGTAAGAAAAGTGACTTCCTTGAAAACTTCTAGATGTCTCTGTAAGTATATCGTACGTAACCTTCATAATGATCTAATCAAAACCTTCGTTACAAGTTAGTTCAACTTACTGGCTGATGGTCAGTAACTCTCGGATCACACTATAATACTTCCTGTGCAATTTAAATAAACGCTTATCAATATAATGTTTACTTAATCTGTTACTTTTCCAAGTCTAAAACGTTAAAGTATAAAATTGAGATGAAGATTTACTTAATCCATTTGCACAAATTTGACATTTTTATGCTTGTATTTGCACTTTATTCCCAGAATTTTAAGCTTTGTCTTAAAATTTTGATACATTCAAATATAAAAACCATTAAACGTTACATAATATACGAAGTACCTACTTTCTAAAAAAGTTTCGTGTCTACAAGGTAATGATTTGAGCCTATTACGCGTACGCACACAATATGTAAAAATCTTTACTTTTCAAGTTCAATTTTTTTTTTTTTTTTTTTGAAAGTTCATATATTATCATACATAATACTTTGCTCTTTGTTATAAAGGGCAAATATATGCACAAAGATGTCACACCTGCGCAAATGGATTGAGCAAGGTTTTTTTATTAAATAAGAACTATTTTCAGATTATCTTTGTCCTTCGTTAACATTAGAAAATATTAATTACTTCTTGAAAAATAGTTAAAATCGTTGTTGAAATAAAATATCACGAAATTTTAATTATCTCTGTTGCGTCAATTTAGAAAGATATTCATTGCGGATTAGGAAAGATTCTGTGGCGAGCACTCGTAAGCCAACCCTCCACTTCTTGTTCACCCACCTGTTTCTAACAACACGGAAAATACACACGGGGACGTCCTCCCTCCCCCCTTTCTCTTTCCTCGACTACAATCACTGCCGCCTCGAGCACAAGCTACAAGCACTGACATCCGATACCACTGGCCATCACTTCAGGCACACACATGGAAAGCCTCACTTTTTCGCAAAAATCTAGTTCATCTGCAAAACTCACTGATGGCGATATTTGACCGGCGGGATCCCCACGCGATCACGAACAATTGGTTTTAGAGAAAAAAAAATCTAGACTGATTTATGAAGAATATGAAGGAATGAAACTTGTTACAGAAAGTTTATGGTCCATATGGAATCATTTATTAGCATAAAAATGAGAAAAAAGCCGAGTTATTAATAAAATAGACCTTAATTTCACGTATCCTTACTTATTCGAGTTTTTGACGCCATCTATTAGCACTTTAGGCAACTATAAGATTAGTGGACAGAATCGAGTAAGTTTCAGAACACGTGAGCATTGAAATTTTTTTTAATGATATTTACAAAATATTTCAATTGCAATGCGTCTACATTGTTTCTATGGTTCAGAGAAAAAAATCTCGAATCTCTGTGTTTAGATGATTTTTCATGAATGTGTGTAAGAGAAATATTTCATATTTGACAAAAAGTACTTTTTAATATCATTTTGTGATAAATGTAGGGAACTCAGCAGCAATTTACTTCATGCACGTTGTTTTTTACACATTCATCTGATATAGTAAAAAGTTTCATTACAATCCGGCGATTAGATTTTTTTTGTCGCTGTTCCCAAAGAGTCAAGTTTAGCATGTTTTTCTACCGGAACAGCCTTAAGAATGATTGTTGGGATGGGAAATTTTAGGTTTTATTTTCCCCTAATTGAAGCCTGATTGTTGAACATGCGTCACTTGACATAACTTTTATTTTTGAGGTAGACCGTGCAAAGCCGGGAAACGCAGCAAGTACAATACAATACAAGCAACGAAAACAAAGTGGAGGTTTTGTAGTAAAGATTTTGTATGTTTCAGCAAAACTGAAACATTGAAATGCTTGATGAAGTGCATACAAAAACAGAGATGACAACTGGGTCTAAAACGTGGGGGAGGGGGGTTAGGGGGCAAAAAAAAAACGACAAGTAAAAGCCACACATCTAGACAACAAAAAAAAGAGAGAGAGAGAAAGAGAAAACTACAAAATTGTGCTAGGGCTGTTTTTTTAACTCATGTTTTTATTAAAATTTTGATGAATTTTGTACATATTAACTTTCCCCAAAGAAACACTTTGACATGAATTAGACTTGCATTATTTACCCCTAAGTATTTTGAGATGTTGCAAACACTTGGTAATAATTTCATTGAACAAGTATGGCTTGTTTTTAAGTAAAACAACTGATTTACTAATATCTAAACAATGAATACATAACTAAAAGTTACTGTTTGTGCTAAATAATGTTTCCTAAATAGGTATACAAAGTAAAACCAATTATTATGTTCTAAAAAATTTGACATTTCTTTCTTTCTTTCACTTTCCAGTTTTGGTTTCTAAATTGGAAAATAAAATAAATTAATGAACCATAAAAAGTGGGGAGGGGAGGAGGTTGCTCCCCCCCCCCCTCAAATCACAGCCATTGCTGGTAGTTACCAGATTAGTTGACTATGAAACATAGCGGTATAAAGCTTTGACAGGACTAAGTGGAAATTTACTTGATACATTTCAGATTTTCTTTGTGGAAATAAAATATTTATACATGGACAATGCTTGTTTAACTGAAAATTCCTTTTGTTATTGGTGAAAGATGTACTTTATTTTAAAATTTAACCTGCTGGTTCGAAAATTAAGACAAGAAGTTAGCCAAACTTATCCATTTTCCAAAAACTGCATCCAAAAATTTTGCTATGAGATGAAGTTCATGAATTACCCGTTTCAAGAATATGAAACGTTTGAAACATTTAGAGTAATGCATTAACAAACTGAAATTTTTATCTAACTAAAAATAATCTATAGACCTAATGTCTATGAACTGCAATTCCAATTGAAATAATTCAAACAAGGGGGGACACTTAAGTTCTAGCAACTTAAATGTACCACCATATGTGCCGTATAACAAATGTACCATGACGATCACATAATAAACCATACATTTAATGGTAAGAATTTTACTGACACTTGATTAAGGCAGAATTTTCAAAAGTTTGATAAAAGTAGAATATGGTATTTATCTGACATATTGTCAGAGCCTTAATAGGCTATACTGCCCAAACGATTGTTAGCTAGTCAAAATAGGCTGCGCATTGTAACCATTAGATTAAGCGTTATACATAGGGTTGACAACCTAAATTCGATATTATACCAAACAATTTATGGCGAGCCAAACAAACTAAGAGACACAACAATCTAGTAAATTGCACTTGTAAAACTTTCAAGCATGAGTAAAATCTTACTAATGAGCAAAAATTAAGTTGAAATAACTCTGGAAATCTGCCCTTAACTTTTACTTATAAGCTATATAAACAAACATTCCCCTCTAAAAATAATTATCAACATCCATACATTAATATGTATAGAAAACTTTAAAGTACTTTCTTATGAATAATACTGCATTTTCAGTAGAGACGTACCGAGTACTCAGTAACTACTCGGTACTCAGCCTACTCTGCCAATTTGCCGAGTACTCGATACTCGGCCAAATTTTGATCAAGTACTCGGCCAATACCGAGTAGTTGTACAAAATTGAATATTGTTCAAAGCAGATTTTACAATTAATAAAAAAGTGCAAGCATATAGTATATTGCAACCATTTACAATTCAAATTTACAAGTAAAACTCAAATTTTGAGAATAATGAAGTTTGTTATGCTTCAATGGAGTAAATCTTATATTTTAATGCCCCAAAGTTGATGAAACTTATTTGTTAAAAATGGGGCAAAAAAGGTAAGTACAGAAAAGATGAAATGTTTATATTATTAAATGGATTTCTGAAGCATAAAAATACCTTTTCTTAAAAAATAAAACAATGTTAAAAGCACAAATGTGTAGGAACAAACACGTGTTTTGTCATTACAAGGAATGCTTTTTTTCAATGGCCCAAAATGTGAGCTTATGGATTTAAAGACATCGGACAAATATCTGATTTTTTTACATTCATTAGCATTTTATGCACTGAAAAAGATGTTCCTTGTAATACAGAAATACGTGTCTGCAGTGCTCTTGCACATTTGTGCTTTTAATGTTGTTTTATTTGCTTCTAAAAATTATTTAAGTTTGCCGGACTAGAAGTATAGATTGATATGATTTGTTTTAACTCCAACTTGATTAATCGTACCTTTTATGTATTTATTTTTGTACCTTTTTTGTATTAGTTTAAAAAATAACTTATTTGTAAAATTATTGACTTAAACAAAACCTTTTAAATAATGGTATTTCTTAAAACATAATTGGAACTCGGTAACTCAGTACTCGGCCAAAGTGCTACTCGGTACGTCTCTAATTTTCAGTAATGAATCTCTTTTTTTTTTTTCAATTCAATAAAAGCAACTTATTTCTCAACAATAAAAAGTTTAATTAAAATGAGCCAATATTAAGTGGCAACAAAATCGGATTGCCTCGATTGAGTGGCATCATATTTCAGCACTATGGCCTTGTGTTTGGACGGTAACGCAATGACACCACTGTTAGATTTTGTAAAAATCTTTATCAGGTTTAATTAAATAAATACATAACAAACAAGTTAAACATTCTGAAGATTTTTTTTTACAAAATCATTATATATATATTCAGGGTGCCCCCCCCCCCCCCCCATAAAAGAGGAAAACATGCCTTAAAACAGCTCCCCTAACAATTTCAATGGCGCAGTCTGTGCCATGACCCCCCCCCCTCCAGGTGGAGATCCCTGACATATTCAAGTTCAAGAACTGTTTTTAAAGTTAGGGGTCACAAAAATGTGTTAACTTCATTATAAACAGGCTTTCATTCAATAGGCTCTCCAATGAATTGTATGTTTGCAAGAAGATTATTATTTCAAGGCTTTATTGTCTAATTATTAGTTGACACATTCTTAATAAATGAGCATACAATGACTTATATCACAGAATGAATTGAGATACTTAAATGAGAAAACATATATACAATTTCAGTACTAAATTGCCAAAGAATTTGCTGTTCAGAAGCTAAAAAAAATAGGTAGCACATACTTAATAATAAATTCAGTAGTTAACTCAGATAGTTTGAAAATAGGCATTGTCTTACAATATTTCTCTATTTTACTGTCCAAAACAACAGTGCTGCTGAACACGTACATAGGAAAAAATGTAGAAAAGACAATTATGCTTTCCAAGTATGTACTGACGCAAGATGTCAAAATAGCCAACGGCAATCCAAATCCAATAAAGTACGGCCATCTCTTCTCAATGTATGAAAGTCGCTTATTAAGTGGCAAACCTTCTTGTACCCATTTATATTCAAAAGCATACAAGGAATACAAGATGGAGAGATGCAATACAGACAGTAATTGCTTAACTGCAAATGGTATAGGCATGCTTATAATGGCATATCCTTGGGCAAGGAAAAATACTTGTATGAAAATGCTGGTAAATTGATCAGCCAATGAAAAACTGAACCCGAAGCTGGTGTTTTTCTTCCCTTTTGTACTTTCAAATGTTAGATCAGCTATCTCTTGATACCATGCATAGTTTAACAATCTGCTCACAATAAATAAGGGTAGGATCCACGAGAAAAACAGTATACAATTTAAGATGTAATAAAGAAATCTAATGCCAGCTACATAATCAAATTCAACTACTGACTCCAAATACTGCAATCCATATTCAAGCATCATTTTTTCGTAAAACTTGATGGAAGAGTAAAACAACGCACCAAAAACAAAACATTTCATCAGCACATCAAACACGCCATCATGTTCATCTGGCTTCTTTTTTGATTTCGGAGTATTTCTTTCCTTTTTGGAGTGTTTTTCATCGGACCAAAAATGTTTCAATGTTGCTATTCCGGATATACAGTCCTTAACACCAAGCAATATTAGTACGCCAGCTTTTTTAAAGCTATTCATGATGTTAAACGTTAGCTTACCTAATAAAAAATATTACACTACATTAGCCTCTATACGCTCACGAAAGTGAAGAGAAATATTGAAGCCAAGCTTTTCCTCCCCATTTTATGCAAAAATACATGTTTATCACTTTTTAAATGTTGAAGGTAACAGCACTTCTATTGGATGGAAGGGATTCTAACTTATCCAAAATATTTCTTTTAAGTGTAAGAGATATTAAATTCATTTTTAAAATACTTCTAATAGCATGCAAATTCATCGTCCTCCTTGTTTCAAGAACTTCAACTACAACTGCATACGCATAAGTTGCCAGTTGAATTGTTGATGTTGAAGCCCTGAAAAATCCAAAACGTCAAAAATGTGGATGCTGTGTCCTATTAAACATTTTTAGTTGTAAAAATTGTATTAGATTGTTGACATCAATCTAATAATGGCATCTTCAACGCAAGATGCTTGTTATTTGGCGTTACTTGCATTGGCTGAAGAATTTCGTACTATGAATCCTCCGAACATTCCAAACTGTATACAGTGTTTAATTGCAATTTTTAATTTGAAACCACCACCTAAAGCTGAAGCTCGGACAAATTTACAACTTGGAAATATACTTCTTCAACATACAAAGAATACAGATCTTGCCCAATCTCATTTGGAAAAAGCGGTACGAATAAAGCATTTAAATTCTTCAAAATTTGATTTTTTTTTTACAATTTCGTGTAAATTTCTCTCTTTGAATTTATGTTTTGTTTGTAAAACGATCTCTGATGTTTACTCTTTGCATAAGTGAAAAGAGTATCGACATTTTATCTGAGTGGAAACTATACATTAACTTTTTTTCCTCCCACTTATTTTCGTTTATACCTTGGAACTATGTCTGTGCTATAGATTAATATTGATTCAAAATAAAAGTTATATTTTGCCATGTGAAAATATTTCAAAAGATACTTGCTATCAAAACTTAGAAACATATTTTTAGCAAAACAAAAGTTATAACTGAACGTTTAAAATGCCAATAATAATCACTGTACAATCATGATACTAATGCTGTGCATACCAAGTGGCGTTTTAGACAAGTGTTTAATATTTTTTTTTAATTATTCTGCAAGTATGAATTTCATTCTTGTGAAAAAATCGACCTTATTTCGACTTTTTGGGTCCCTAGAGAAAAGAAATATCAGAGCCACCCTTGACATTTTATATCGTAATATTGTAAATGTATTCACTCAAATATATATGAATGAAATACATACGTGAGGAGTGTAACAGTGTTAGTATAAACAGAACGACAATTTTTGAATGTAATCGATAAATAGCAGCCTCACGAGATGCTGCAGGTAGCATATTTGGAAACAAATTCATACTAAATTGTAGAATATAGTTTACAAACTTGGTACAAAAACTGCTTTTTATGGCAAGATTTGGGGGTCCTGGAGGTGTCCCACTTGTCCCTTACAGAAATCACGGCCTGGGAATAGCATGCACCTGTGGTGGCGATGGCCCAAGCAGCTGTTATGTCCAATTGTCTTCATATTATTGTTTATGCTTTATAATATTTGTTTGTAGTTTATCTGTTTTCTGAGTGAAGCGTGTAATTTCTAGTAAATGTCATGTTGAATCGAACATTTTGTTATGTAGCAGAAACAAACTTGTAATACAAAAACTTTCTTTCAAAAATACATTAGAAATATATATTAGCAACACGTTAAGAAAAAAATAAAGGCTGAAACTGGGGTGGAGCTCAAAAATATGCAACATTATAAAATACTACTAAAATACAACCAAGTTTAGAGTTTTTAAAAGCAAGTAATTGCATTAAGTTTGATAGTTCATTTGTTAATGAATTCAATTCTTTGTTCATTAGCAGCAAAATATTCCATTGCAGAATCCAAAAACGTGTTGGGTGAGTTGTTTTTGAAAGAACTAATATATTTCTAATAATATTTAAGTAAACAGCAGGAGGGGAGGGGGGGAGAGCCTATGTGGCGCTGACTCCGACTTTGAAATTTTTTGTGGCTTGTTGCTTTAAAAGCTTTTATTCTCGTTCAGAAAGTGCGCCTGCGCCACGGTTTATGGGAGAATGAAACCTTTACAAAATATTTGCATATTAAGATCAAAGATCAGCATTCTGCGATTGGAAACAGATTGATTATTTTGAAATAATTTTCCATGGACCGAAAACCATCGCCTATTACTCTCTCCGGGAAGACAAAAATATTCATCATCAAAATAATAACAGCAAGCTGAAGTACAATTAAAGAAGATAAAATAAATTTTCAAGAAGTTATGAAGATTTTTTTTTTTAATCTCAGTCCAAAAAACTTAATATTTTGTCAAAAGATTGTTTAAAATTATTCAAAATCCAAAAAAAGCCAAGAGGACAGATGATGATTTTTTTCAAGGCAGCTGGTTTCAAAAAAGGCCAAATTTCTCGAATTTGGCTCAAAAAAGCCAATCTAAATGTTTAACTTAATAGCAAAAGTAAATATTTAACTTAATAGTGTTTAATGACTTTTATTTTATTTTATTTTTATTAATTTTTTTTTATTATTTATTTATTTATTTTTTTTTATTTTTTATTTTTATTTTTTTATTTTTTTTTGTATTTTTGAAGCCTTTTAATAAGTTAATATTTTGTTCAATTAAATACTTGCTTCATATTGATCAAGTTATGTATGTAATGCTTTAATCCATTTTGTAATTATTCTAAATGTTTTCTTTTTACTCCCTTTCCAGTGGTTTCTATCTCAAAGTGTATCCTTTCAATGGTGAAGTTCAAACAAATATACTCAATTAAAAATCTGATATGAAGTGAATTCTGGATTGTTAAATAAAACATAACTGCATTTCTAGCAAAGAAGCTGCATAGTGCACATTTATTGTGAAAAATGCAAAACTGGAGCGTAAAAGAAGAAAAACTGCAACATGTCAAAAGAAAACTGAAAACAGTTGAAGTTTGGTTGTTTTCTGGAAAATTTTAAGATTTATGTTTTTTTTTTTTTTCCCTGACATTAGAAGTCCCTGATCCAAATATCTTCACTAATAACTACCAAATATTTTTCACCTCTATTTTAACTTATTTTTTTAAGAATAACTCAATGATATATATTTATTAAATTTGCTGCTTTTTGGATGCATTTATCATATGCCTTTTACCAAATACATGTTTAATTTTTTAGGAACTGATGTGATATACCCCACCCTTGGCGACTTTTTCCTGTTGGCGCCAAGAAAGCGTCGCCAAGAAATCGATGTATGACGACATATGTCATACATCGTTCTTAGCGATGCTTTTTTTGCGCCAACAGGAAAAAATCAGATAAAAAACATGATCAAAGCACTTCAGAACACAATATATATAAAAACAACATAAAAGCACAACAAAAAACATCACGAATATATGCTTCAAAAATGTACAGGGCCGGGGTTTTTTGTAAACATATTAAAATACAATGAAATAAATTATTGTATTAATTACAAGTCGAAATTACTGCATTAATTTTTTTTTTCATCATTTCTCCGGGATACGAGCCCTCGGTCTCATAGTACTTTCGTAATGAGACCTCGGCTCGCCGGCCCTGCCTCGGTCTCATTACGAAAGTACTATGAGACCTCTGGCTCGCCAGGACTTCGCTTCGCTCGGTCCGTTATCCCTCCGACTGTTAATATACATTACAGTCGGAGTATGGTCACAATTATGTATATTTATGTATATTATGCATATTCATGTGTATGTACACCCAAGGGTGGCTCCTTCCGTTCAGTGTAGAATAATGCCACAGTTTTAAGTGTGAAATATGCACCATTATTGTGCAGATTTATTAATAAAATTCAGCATTTTTAAGAGTACAACCGAAAGAACTTTCAATTGTTAACATAAAATTCAGCACCTAAAGGAGGCACGTTAATGTCTAAATAATTCGTGGCATCGATAAGAATTAACTTTTAGAACAAAATAACCGAACTATTTTTGTAAAATTAATTAACATACAGTAAAAATAAAGTTAAAAGCTACAAGAACCCCTCAAGGATTTGTAAAAAACAAAGAATTTCCGAAGTGAGAATTTTTATGTGAATTCTAAAATAAAGAACTTACCTTTTTATGGTATAAATCCTCACACTCAGTCCAAAACAAAACATCATCTGACAATGGCGCGTTACAGATACACACCACGTTGGAGTTAACTTTTAATTAACCTTCAAGTTTGAAGAAACTGGCATTTTCTAATGTTTTTACTTCAAAACACAACTACTGAATCTAAAGTAACACAAAATAAGCATTCCTGTAAGGTATATTGCACAAAACAACACGTATCTCTCCTGCGTAAAACCAAGAACCCAAGTAAACAAGTTCGAACAAGTTTGCCTTTGCGTTGCCAACCACAGGTTAGTTTCACCAGGGATGCCATGCTTAAAAATTTATCGCCTCATTGGCGAGAAAAATATTTCAATTTTGTGCAAAAAATCGGATGTCGCCAAATGGGGGGGGGGGGGGGGGGTATATCACATCTGTACCATTTTTTATTTCCCTATTTTTGATGAGTTAAAATTTAATTTTTTTTATATATGTATTTATAGTTTATTACCTTAATTTTGTTTTTATGAGTGCTTAAAATGTGATCCTAATATTTCAACTGATGTACTGATAACAAATTTTAATCAAATTTATTAACAACTAGCAGTACCCACACAGCGATGCCCGTGCTAAAAATTTAATGGAAGTCCGTTGCGTAAAAAAAATTGACGCCACCTCCCCCTCTAATGTGAAATGATCATTTTTCTTTGTATGAAATGCGTACACACCTTTTCAAAAAAATTAAAAAACTAAGTTTCTTTGGAATTTAAAACTTTTTGTCAAATCATTAAATTAGTTTAAAAACTCTATTTAGCGAATGAAGCGGTTTTAACTGCAATTTAAAATATTTCACCAAATAAACAAAAAAACATCAAACAATATCTTTCATACGTAAAAATAATTTCGCAACTCTATTGTTTATCGCAAAACTTGCCCAGCAACCATGCTATCATAATCGATCTGCCTATTGAAAAAAAAAAACATCCCAATGGAGCATTCAAAAATCGGCGTCAGAAAAAAAAAAAGAAAATGTCTTACATTTCGCTCGGATAAAAACAAAACAAAAGTTTGTTTTCTTTCAAAACAAATTGCCAAAACAATGAATTATATTAACGGTTCCCCTAAAACAATAATCCTAGATTGCACAGCGCCTAACGCACCAAGCGACCGCGCTACCGGAACCCAGCCCTTTTGCAAGTGAAGCGGATGTTTTTCTTTGGCAAAAAAAATGTTTCATCAAACGAACAAAAAAGTATACAATCACACTAACAGTAGCTTTCAAATCTTTATATATTAAGAGCTGCGTTGCCCGGCTTTGTCCCGTCTACCTTGAGAATAAAAATTGTGTCAAGTGACATATATTCAACAATCAAGCTTAAATAAAAGAAAAAAAAACACCATGCAAAATTATCCTTCCAAACAATGACAACAGATATTAAAATACTTTTAAGAAATTAAAATCTGAAAGATGGATTTTGAAAGCGTAACCATGGAAACATGAAATAAAATAAGTTTGAGAAATTAAATGCAAAATAAGAAAATAAACAATGGATTCAAAAAGCATAACCGTGGAAACACAAAAAAATAGTTGCCAACTTGAATCAAAATGAAATATTTTGAAATTGATTTAAAAATGCTTGTAACTTTTTTTCCTTTGAAGATAGAAGCTAATTTTTTCGACCATAGGTCGAAAGAGATCTGGACTAAAAAATTTCGCTTTTTCCAATGGTGTCAAAAAGAGACCTGTGGGACAATTCCTTCACTTTTTATTAATAGATTTAATGAAGAAAGTAGTGCCTAAATTTCAGCTTAGCCTAAAAAAGTTAGCGCTAAAAACGCAAACTACTCCTGCCGTAATTAAGTTAGAGCATTGAAACAAGTTGTTTAGAACACAGAAAATTCTATCCTTTTCAACGATACATAATATTAATATGTGCAAGTAATTTTTCATCCCTTCAATAGGCAATTTATGTGAAATTTGGGCCTAAATTGGAATGAAAAAGAAGTATTTATTGATTTTTTTTTTTTTTTTTGAAGTATAGCCTATGTTACTCAGTAAAAAAGCATCTTTCATATAGTGAAGGAATTTTTCAAATCGGTGCAGTGGTTCCAAAGATAACCTCAAACATATAAACACACAAAAATCCGCCCTCTCTCTTTATAATATTAGTATAGATTTCAAATGACATCTTTGCTTTCTGGTCATCTTATTTTTAAAATAATTATTGACTAAATTTGCAAATTTTATTGATTTGACTTTGAAGTGGTTTTTTATTGTAGGGCTTTGACTTTGTTCTTTAAAATTTGTAGTTAATAAATGTTTGAAATTGTTTCATTATCACTCAGAAGAGTAAATACTTGAAGCAGTGTTCTTTTATATATATATATCAGTTGCATGCATGTAATCGAAGATAATCTGAACCTGCATTTTGGGCAGTTATTTCTCAATAAACCATAGCGAACCATTCAACATTTACTGTCTGCAACATTGATTGATTTATAACTTCATAATTTTATTCAATTGAGGCAAGAGATAGTACTAGTAGCCCTGGTAGATACTGTTATACTGCATTCATGGTTTAGAAAAAAAATTCTATGAAAGCTTACCTAGGATTCATTATCACTCAAAAGAGTAAATACTTGAAGCAGTGTTCTTTTATATATATCAGTTGCATGCATGTAATCAAAGATAATCTGAACCTGCATTTTGGGCAGTTATTTCTCAATAAACCATAGCGAACCATTCAACAGTTACTGTCTGCAACATTGATTGATTTATAACTTCATAATTTTATTCAATTGAGGCAAGAGATAGTACTAGTAGCCCTGGTAGGTACTGTTATACTGCATTCATGGTTTAGAAAAAAAAATTCTATGAAAGCCTACCTAGGACCGTATCTTTAGAGGCATTATACTCAAAACTTGAAAATGTCCACTCACATTCCTTTGCTTCTCTCTGCCTTGATTGAGGTTGCAGTAATTATCTAGAGTGAACTAATTCAATTCTTAATAATTTATTGTTTACTGATTGAAGTTTGTTGATGATAATTTTTTATTTTGAAGAATGACTCACATAGTTTTGAAGATTAATATTTAATACTTTTAGCATCAGAAGAATATTTTGAATAATGTTAACTTCTAATATAGTTGTGTTATTTGATTCTTTTAAATTGAAATGATCAAGATGCAGCAATAACTGCATTTAACAAATGAAAAGTGAGAAGTACAAGCTCTGCTTTCTCTATTGCAACCCTACTTTCACCAGTCAATTTTCCTCTGCGTTTTGCCCTTTCATTAAATTGAGCTCCTGAAATAAGGCATAGCCCAGTGCCATCTTCTGGCAGCTAGATTTTATTTACCTTGTGGAATTTTATTAATGGGAAGAATTAAATATTCAAGTGAAGGTTGAAATTCAATGCATTTGTTCCTTAATGAATATAAGATAACTGGATTTGATGATGTCAAATTTGAAGCAGCAAGTGTTGTAGCTGATTTGTATGAAAAAAAGGTTTGTTGTTAAAAATAGATGTTATTCTGAGATTTTTATGTGTGTTTCAGTGTGCCAGACAAGACATGTTTCATGAGAAGAGGGGTTTTTTACATGTTGTAAATAGATAAATGAATGAAATGTTTAATTTTTTTTTCAACTGTAACTAGTAATGTGGATTGGGTAAATACCCAGCGGATAGGTAAATATTTTTTGGGTATTTACCTGAGGCCTGGGTAAATATCCGAAAACTGGGTATTTTACAAAAATATGCAAAAGTGAATGGGAATTTTTTTTTAAAATCTAAATATGAAATAATTGGTAAAACTGATACATATGTATTACACAGTTTATAATATTTTTTATTGAAAGACTTGATGAAATTATGAAAGAAACATATTGTGAACCAAAGAATCTTTCTTTTCGATGTCATAATTGTAGAAGTATAAGCAATTCAATGATGAACTTCACGATTTCAAAATCACAATCTAGGTTAGTCATATCCAAAATGAAAAAAAAAGGAAGCATGAGGGATGTTTGGTAGAATAAACTGAGAAGTTATTAAGACTATGATGTTATTTATTTTATTGCTGTTTCATCTGCCGCTACTGAAAGAACTTTCAGTTGGATGCATAACAAAAAAAGGAATCATTTAACATCGGAAAGAGCAGCTAAGCTTACCTATTTAGCTTATAATTGGAAACTTCTAAATTGTGATGAATCATACCAAAAGAATCAAAGACTCCAAATGCATAGTACACCTGAAAATCAAACAACCTACTACAAGTCAAGAAAGATTGTCCAATTCTTCTGACAGTTCTGACCTGGAGATCAACTTAAAAACATCTGAATCTGATTCAGATTAGTTCAAACCACAACCTAAGAACTTAAATTAATTACGGTTGGGATTGTTCTCAATTTTTGAGCAATCACATTGCTTATTGTTCTCACTTGACTGTCTTTGGCGTTACGCTGATTTTATTTTCCCCCGCCTCCCTCTGCAGCGCCACTGTCGACCGGCTCCTCCCGATGCTGTTCCTGGCTCCTCTAGCGAAAACAGTCTCCAGGTTGCGACCATATCGTACCCACACAAACACACATGCCTACATGTACATACTCCTGATTGCAAAAAAACATAATTTAAATTCAAAATGTCACAAAATTGAATTTTTTTTCCATGCATTTTCTGATTGTTAAAAGGGAGGGAGTATTACTTTCCAAGAATTTAAATAATATCTGAAAACTAACTGTACAACTAAGGAAATCAAAAGTAATCTAAAGTATACTTTTTGACATGAAGCAAAAACATGTAATAAACATTTTTTTAGAAGTTTTTATCACATAAATGAAATATTAACACAATGTTAATGACATTAGTGGGCTTGCTTTTGAGCAAATTTTCTCAAAACTATGGTGTCATTGATAATATATCATTGTTCTTAGTGTGGTCCCTCAATCTTGAATGCCTTTGCAATAATGTATAGCTGATTCTTATTTTCTGACAATGATCTTCTAAAGTTTTAGGGTCATTTCACGGTGTTTTTGAGACATTTATCTAGAGTGTAACATTACCTTTTTTTGCTGTAACTTTTTAATTTACTGTTTGATTTGAAAATTATTTTAATATGAGTTGGTATGTTGGTAGGAAAAGCTCAAAATAAAATAATGTGCTAGTCAAACAGTATATTAAAAAGTAATGGCCAAAAAAGGTCACGTTACAGACTCTACATAAATGTCAAAAATACCATGAAATGGCCCTTTAAGAGTCTCTCACTAAGTCCAAATAGTAATTTAAGAAAAATAATACTTTTTTATCCTAAAGTAATAGTTCTAAAAGTTACCACCTCATGAGAAATAAATGGCAACATTTAATAAAAATGTTTTGACTTTTTTTGTTTCTTTAATGAGGACTCATGTCATTGATGCTTGGTTTAGCATCTTACTGCAACTGCACAATCTCTAGCAAATGCTACTGGTTTACAATATTTCTGGTTATTTTTTTAATAATATGCAATACAGAGTACATTGCACAAAAATAGAAATGTATTTTTTTGAATAAATACGTTTTTATTAGAGTGCATTGATGGGCTTGTACAATGTGTAATATTGTGGCAAACTTGATTATCTGTCAATTAAGTTCTGGGACAAACACTCATGATGTGGAACTATAAACCAAAAAATGAGAACAAAAAAAAAAGCAATTGTAGCAAAATAAAATTTGTTTAAAAGAAAAAGTGGGTCTTTATGCACTAACATTTTTTTTTTACGCAAGTGGATATTTTTTAATCTATTCTGAAATTCTGAGGGAAATTAGCCCTGAATTTCCTTTGTTTTATTCAAAGTTGTTTCTTGTGGTATTAATTAGTTTTTTGTTTCTTTATTCACAATTTTAGAACCAGATGCAAATGGCAAAACAAGTGCTAGGAAAGGCTGTTGAAATCTCTCAGCAATCAGCATTTTGGCACTGTCGTCTATTGTTTCAACTTGCGGTATGTACTTAAAAATTTTGTTCAAAAGAACTACCTATCATTTTTCATCAGGTTGATTGTAAATCTTTGTTGTCTCATACTTTGAACAGCACCTTCATGCAAGTGAAAAAGAGTATGCTGCAGCTTGTAATGTGCTTGGAGTGGGAGCGGAATATGCTCATATATCTGGAGCACAGTACACACGAATACTTTTTCTTCTGAGTAAAGGAATGGTATGTACTTTTCATATATATTGATTTCAAAAGGAGTAAGTCATTGATTGGTGCTAGAGATGCCCCGAATATTGGTTGGTATTCGGTATGTCACATATTCGGCAGACAAACCGAATATATTTGGTTCTTCTGAATACTTTACCATTCGGCAACCTAATAGTTAACATTTAAACATTCAACAACTGGTGAACAAATCAGTATTTTTGTCACAATGATTAAAATTTTTGGTATATTACCATAGTAAAAAAGTAATTCAAGCTGTTACTTGTCAATATTATCACATCCAAATGTGTTTAAAAAAAGAACAAAGAAATAATAATGGATACACCAGTGGCATACCCAGCATGAGTGACACCCGGAGCAGTAATTTGTGGTGTACCCCCCCCCCCCCCCATTCAAACGCAAAAAAAAAGCTTTAATAATCCATATAAGTATGAAATTGTAAAATTCATACAATTTTCAGAAACAACATTTGTGTAAAACAAATTTTTTGGTGTAATGCACAAAAGACAAATAAAAACTGTGAACGCTTTCCTTGTAACTTGCTCTAGACAAACATGTTTAGTAGGGTGGAGTGAAAAAATGAAAATAAGAAATATGTAAAGCCTATATGTGGGAAAGTTGCCTCTTACCAAGCTTATTTGTCATGCATAATTCTACTAATTTGAAATTAACAAGTTTATATATGCTCTCCAGAATTTTCTGTAAAATTAGCTTATTCCAGAATTCGCATGGGTCATCGAAATCCTGGAAAGTCATGGAAAAAAATAAACAAATTTCAGACCTGGAAAAGTCATGGAAAATTAATATTTTCATTAAAAGTCATAGAAATTTATTTAAAGTCATGAAAAAATGTCTTGAGTAGTAAGAAAGTAACAATATCTAAAAGAACACTAGAAATATTGAGTGGTTTAGTACTATTGCATGTAATTTGAACAGTCTCAGAAACAAGTCCGAATTTTGGAATCCAATTTCATCCGCTTTTGTAACAGGTCGCTCGCCTTTTTTTTTTTGGAATGTGATTTTACTATTAGGACATCACTAATTTTGAATTCACCATTATTTTCTGCACTTTTTATATTTTACATTCTGTAGTAGTGGACTTGCACTTTCTTGATTTTGCCACGCCCCCTCAAAAAGTGTAATTCAATTGCACCTGAGTTTGTTTCAATTACTTGTAAAAAATTCATTATTAAATTTACCAGAGTTTATCTTAATATGTTGGAGGCTTTAGAAAGTTAAGATTTTAGTCAGGCAATAGAACATAGAAATAGGGGAATTCTAATACTCTAAAACAGTGGTGCCCAACATACAGATCATAAAACTGATCCCCTTGTGGCCAGCTGAAATATCTGATTTAGAAAAATGAAAAAACTGAAAAACGTGGCTTTACTTTAATGAACGACTATAGTATATTGTTCAGTTACATTGGGGATGAGTAGTATGAATATGAGCAAATTTATTATTGGTAACTTAGTAATGACCTATTCAATTTTTGTCCCATTCATTACTATTCTGCCCTATTTATTAAATATTTGTTAGACACTTAAACATCAGTGTATTGCATTTTTACTTTACTTGAATTGATATGATGAAGACAAATAAGAATAATTTATTAGTTTCTGCAGTGCACTGATATTTTTTCAGTCACAAGTAAGTGCCCTCCAATGAGTAACCTCCAATAAGGTAGTGGCACTCACATAAAAGTTTTTCGAAATCCCATTTCCGAAAATTGGCAAGTTTGGCAATTAATAGTATTATTCTCTTCATGTAACAAGGTCATGAATATTTTTATGAAGTCATGAAAAAGTCTTGGAAAAGTCATGGAAATTTTTTTTCCAAATTGAGTATGAACCCTGTTATTCTCATATATATAATAGCCAATGACCAATAACGCTCCTGATGTCATCAACAATGAAACTCCCCCCACAGTATGATAATTCAATAATATGTTTTGATAATGTTCAAAATACAGGGAAAGACTTTATTGTGAGTAGGCTGAACTGGGTCTGGTAACTTAACTGTTTTACTGGTAAGACTGTCATTTTAGGAGGATAAAGAAACTTATAAATGGTCAACAATGAAAGTCGTCTACTGGAATTCAGGGTTAATCCACTGGGGTTAAGCTTAAAATTTCAACTATCAAAATGTCATCAAATAGGTAATTTGCTTCGTTTAAATGTAGAAGCAATTTTCAGCCGCCATGTCTTGACAGGCGATTTTCTAGTTAAATAAATAAATAGCAAGAGGGTTCTTTTTTAAGAATGAAGACCATACTTTGTTTATTAGTTTAATTGCAATTGCTTTGCAATTAAAATTATTTCATTTTCTAGTTATTGATGATTGATCGAAAACTCCAAGAAGTACATCAGGTGCTCACACTAGCTGGGCAGTTAGTAGAAGCTTGGCAGGGGAGCACAGCTCAAAAGGAGGCATTGAAAGTTTTCTTTCTTGTTTTGCAAGTTTGTCATTATTTAACTGCTGGGCAGGTAAGATGTTATTTTGTATGGCTTCGTTTTGAAGTTTGATGAAGTGTATGGAATATTGCTGTTTTGTATTCAGTATTTTTGAGTTGAAAAAATTAATGCATTTAAAAAAAAACTGTGTAAACCAGTATTGCCAACCTTGGAGAAACAATTTGAAGAGCTTCTGTTTTGATTTGAAGAGAAGCATTTTGTTGAGAAGCATTTTGAAATTTTGCGGAGTAGCTTGGAATTTTGTATAAAATTCAATGTTTTTGTGCTTTTATAATAATTTTAAGCACTAGCATAAGAATAATTAGTTTGAAATTAATAACACTTTAACCCTATAACTTTAAACACTATGTCATACTTTGAGTAAAAGGGTTTCATTTTCACATTTACATGTTTAATAAACTAGCAAAATATAATAAAAATAAATTTAATTTTATAAAAATCTTCGGTAAGCCTGGTCAGAGTAAAGACCAGACAGAAATGTGGAGCAAAATTACTTCTTTGCAGAGCTGCAGTTGCAACCCTGTTGTAAACAAAGCTCATTACAAGAGTTATACTATGAGTATCTTGCAATAAAAATTTTATCGTGCTTTTTAATTAATCTATCTAGAAATGCATAGCATTTTAAATTGAAAGACAAAAAATGAATGAGAAATTTGTAGATAAATTTTATACTGTGAGTAAATCAACTTAACTTCATAAGTAGAAGCTTTTAGGATCGGATTAATGCTGATATGTTAAGCAGATTGCTATGAAAAGGTACACATCGTGTAACACAACAAATTAATTTGTAAAATACATGCAAGCTTTTGTTTATTGGTAACTATCCCACTTTAATTTCTGGAAATTATGGACTCTTGTTGCATTCTTAATAATTTCTCTTTTTGCTTAAATGCTCTTATGGTGTCTAAGGACCCTTAACCTTCAAAATGTTCGACTTTTTAGCAAAAATATATGTTATGCCTAATTTAATTATTCTGAACAATTTGATGCCTTTTTTTTTTTTTTACCACACCCAAAAAAACTTTTCAAGTTATCAAAAAAAAAATGCGTATATTTTCCTCATAGAGATTTATGTTAACAGCAGCTGTTTAAGCCTCTTTTTCTCAGGTTTCTTGTTTTGCATGCGTGATATCTCAGAAAATGTCTTATATATTTCCGTAAAACTTTTAATGCATGTTTGTCTGTTTTACTTTTATGATATGAACCTAAATTTATTTATTTATTTTTATTTTATTTTATTTTATTTATTTATTTATTTATTTATTGAAATTTTATAAGTTAATATTAAAATTTTGGATGAAAATAATTTTCTTTAAATATTAACTTTTATTTTTGGTTAAAATTTAGGTTCCGATCATAAAAGTAAATCAGACAAACATGCGTGAAAAGTTTCACGGAAATGCACAAGAAACTTTCTAAGATATTATGCATACAAAATGAGAAACCGGCACCTGAGGAAAAGCGACTTAAACAGCTGCTGTTAACATAAATCTCTATGGGGAAAATTTACGTATTTTTACAGTAATCTGAAAACTTATTTGCTTATGGTAATAAATAAGGTATCAAATTGTTCAGAATTAAATTGTTCATAACATATATTTTTTCCAGAAAGTTGAATATTTTGAAGGTTAGGGGTCCTTAGACCCCTTAAATATGTTTCCATAGTGTTACCTAGTTTTCAAGACAATGGTTGTACTATACACAACTATTGACTTATGCGACATCTTTTAAGTATAACAGATCAAGCTCATGATATTATCACTATAAACAAGAGTCATATGTATCATTATATCTGTCAGTTCGTCAAATGTAAAAATGAAAGGAAGAAAAAATAATTTAATACAAATGAATTGGATGCCAATCATAAAATCAGCATCAGTACTGCCCTGTATTATCGATTCCCAATCTTTTTCAGTTCACGACCCCCTTTTTACCAACTAAGCAACCCGCGATCCCATGTGCCCTCCCCCTCCCCCAACCTATATATTCATTTGTGTGGATCATTGCAGTTGCAATATTAGTACCCATATTAAGTTGATGTAAAACAACAGCTGAGATTAATATTTCAATAAATCATTTCGGTCTAGATAATTTCGTTCAGACTCGGGCAGACTCGGATTTTGCCACCAGACAATATCAACTGGGTTCGGGCTTTCAAAAATGAGCTCGAACTCATCTTTAATGCACAGCACGTACATACAAATTTCATCACGCTACTGATACAAATAGATTTGGAAATGAAAGTTTTTTTTTTTTTTTTTTTTTTTTGTTTACAAGTTTTCACATCAAAATACTTTCAGATGTGAAGAACAAACACTAATCAAAAATCAAAATGCATTTTGGGATAGTTAAAATGGAAGTTTATCCTGAAATATTCATGATAAATTTTTCATGAAGATAATTCATCCTCCTCATTGTACATGGAAATGAGAGGTGCACATCTTTATATCGTGCAGACGTTGAAAATTTCAACTGCTAAGAATGTTTTAGATGATCATTGTTTTCCAAAATCCAAGGTAGTGTGAGTTCCAATTACTTTGGATTTTCAAGACTCTACTATACTTAGTAATATCTGTTTTAAAATGTAGGAATAATGTCGCAACCCCATAAGAAGTATTTTGCAATCCTATTTAATGTTCTAATGTCCCATCTAATGTCCCCTGCCTAATGTTCTTTAACTTTATGTTTTATTTAATAACTAGCGGTACCCTCACGGCTTTGCCCATAGCAGAAAATTAAAAGGTCATTTGATTTGCCTGTATGTTTGCAGTTAACGTCTACTACGCATTTATTCCCCCCCCCCCCCCCCGCCCCAACATCTTTTCATATTTTTTGGCAGATTTAAAAACTTAGCACGTAGTTTAACATAAACCTGCCTTTGAAATATTTTTAAAGGCTAAGGAAGTTTCCCTTCCTTGCTTAACACCCAAAATAAGACATTTTTCCAAAATTAAACACAATAGAAAGTTGTAATAGCAAAATTTTAATCATTTAAATATATAATAATTTGAATTTAATAATTTTAAAAATGTAATTCTATAAACTAACTTTTTTTTAGAGTTAAAATATTTTATTTTAAATCCTTTTCAATAAAATTAAAATGTTTGGATTGAAAGAATAAGTGCATTTTTAAAAAATTAAATTTTAAAAAATGTAACAAAATAAAGCGTAAAAGATGTCACCATGGTAACATACCTAATATATACCTAATATATAACATAAATAATTTCTGTTTTGAAAATACATTCCATTTATCTTATCGAAGTAAATCATTTAGAATCGTTTGGCATGCTTAAGGTAAGCCTTGGAGTTTGGTTTTCTTAAACAATTCCTGCAGCTCTCTGAATGCTCGTAAAAACTTCAAAAATGCTTCAGATTAAGCAGAAAATTCCAAGCTTTCAAATGATCTAAAACTTAAAAATGTAAAAAATATTTCTCCCCCATTTTATCAAATTTATGTGAAAAATGGGCTTGAAACTGGAATAGAAAAAAGAACAAAATCGAATTTTAAAAAAAATCTGTTTGAAATGCTCACCCCTATGCTACAAACTAATATTGTGCCAAATTTCATGAAAATCGGCCGAACGATCTAGGCGCTATGCACGTAACAGACATCCAGAGACACAAACTTTCAGTTTTATTATAAGTAAAGATTGTGTTTGTGTGTATTATTTTTTCATTTTATTTATTTATTTATTTAAGTTTCTTTGTTCTCAATAGGTTAAAAGTGTAAAGCCCTGTTTAAAACAGCTCCAACAAGGAATACAAACTATTACATCTTTGCATGCAGATGAAGGTAAAGTATGAAGAGTAAAAATTATGAAATGCATAAGTAAAATAAACTTTTTCTATGTTATTCTGAAATGATAATGAAATGATTGTTATAATCAGAGAGAATTTTCTTAAAATGGTATTTATATTCATCTAATTTCATGTATACTTTTTTGTGTATGAATGTCTTAATAAAAGAATAAATGTAAAGTAAGCATCATTTGTTCTCAACCTACAGACAGTGGGCCATAGGTGTCCCGCAAAGCTGATACTGTGGTTGTGTTCGATGTTAGGAAACTAAAAATAAATCCTGAACCCCTCCAAAACTACTGATTATCTCCTCCCTCATGAATGATTGTTGCGAATTTGAAATCAAGTAGTCATAAATTGGTTTTTGAAAAAATGATACAAAGTTCGTATCAATAAAATAAGCATGAAGTAATGACAGCAATTTTTGTTTTGTAATTATCTTTTATTTTCCTTCTTTTCCCATGCTATGTAAAAAAAATTAAATACTATTAATAAATTTTATATTTGTTCTGGCCCGTGAAATTCATTTTAATATAAGATATGACCCGCTGATAAAAAAAGGTTGAAAACCAGTGGTTAAAACGACTCTCGCTCATACATCTTTTGCATTTTTGCGTCGTTTTTCATGAAATCCCGATTCATTCCTATTCCTTTTAATTCAAAATTTGCACAGTTTTATATTTTGCAAAATATCAATATGTTGTTTATTGATCTTTTCTCTCTTCCTAAAGTTTGAAAATGTTCTGCTTTACTCTCTTTCGTGGTTTCTGTACAAGAGCAAAATCTCTCAGGTGACAAAGTTGCAGCACCTTCCATTGACAATGAAATAAACTTTATTGATAAAACTTTATTTGTATCTCCAAACACAAGTGAATCTATTATTTCAGAAAGGGCATAGGTCCCATTTCTTTGCAAAATTGAGTTAGCTGTGGTTTTACCATATTTGTATGTAGAGAAACTGACTAGTGTAGAAGGGAAGTCAATTCTTGTATAACAAAGCACTTTATTTAGGGACCACATTTTTCGTTTAGTCCCGAACTTTTGCCCTTTCTGCACAAAACGCATATGAAGGAATCGTAAGACAATGTGAATATATGGCAAGATCATAGAAGAACACTAGATTTTTCGGAATAATGAAGTAAAATAACTTCTTTAATCTAGTATTACAGTAATGGTAGGTCCATCAGTTAGGGGGGTCAAAGGAGGGGAGGACTTGAAATCACGACCTGGAAAGAAATAAATGAGAAAAGTATCCGAATGAAATTTGCTAATTTCTTACGGATTTTATTGACATCACTCTAGGAACTGTAAAAAAACTATGCTTTCAGTGAGGTATACCCTGGTCAAAGCAAAAACAACACTGCAGGAGACTTTTCCTAGAAATAACACTGAAGAAAGCTAACAAGATAGCTCATGACTTTAATCTCAGAGTACTTTTGTTTGTCCTTTTCGACCGGGATTTTGGGACAGTAAAACAAATGTTAAACAGATATGACAGATTATTACCATGTGAATTCCAATCTCTTATTAGTGAAATTCTGAAGTTCATCAAGATTTACGGTCAAATCTATTGAAAACAATGAAAAAGATTTTAGTGGAAGATGTATTTGATGAATATGAGTGGTTTTATACGCATGGGAAACTCTCTCATTTTGTTAGTTATTATTATTATTATTATTGTTTTTTTTTTTTTTTTTTTTTTTTCCACCAGACTTTATTATTTTATAAAAATAAGACAAGAGAAAGAGGAAAGTACAAGATGCATTTTCTTAAGATAATGAATTTATGCATATGGATTTCACTAATTTTTTTTTCACTTTGTTATATTATTTTAAATTATCATAATTCAGTTTGAAACAGGGGCATATACAAGGGGATGGTTTATAGGGTTCAACCCGCCCCCCCCCCCCCCTGAAATTTTTCATCCAAAGAAATGCTTTCTATTATTTATTTTTTAGTGACCAGAATAATATTGTTATTATTCAATTTTATTTGTGAAATGAAATTAGTATGACTGAAAAATTGTACATGTGTTTATGGTAGTTTATGGTAGTTATCGAGAAATTCATTTATTATATAACCATATGGTGTTTTATAAGAACATCCCCTCCTTCCATTTAGATAATCTATTGTAACAAAAATCAATAGAATACACATGAAACCAAATTTTATAGACCATACAAATATATCAAAGAATGTTTGGTAAAACCCCCTTCGAAACAAAAGTCTGGTCATGGCCCTGGTTTGAAACAAATCTGTTTCACTTGATTTATATTTTCATCATTCTAAACTAGCCTTTCAGGTTATTGATTGCAGAAAGGACATAAGTCCTTTTTTTTAAATTTTTTATTAATTTCAGTGTTGAAATGAAGCGTAATTTAAGGTGAGGTAATGATGCTACTTGTGGCTAGATTAGTCATAAAAATTCTTGTAAAATTTAGTTCATTTATGAATGAAATAAATAGTAATGAGACTTATGCCCTTTCTGAAATAATCAATTTGAGCGAAAAAACATTTTGTGAACTTCATTCAATTTATTATGCAATAATCAATACTCTAAGGCAATCAGCATATCAGATGATTATAAAAGATATTTTTTAAGCTACATGTCTGTATATAATCATATACATATAACCACATAATATAATTTCATATGTGTTGGAAATGAAATGTACTTTGACAAATAAGTATTCAGAATACACAATAAAGCTATGATTTATATCACTCTTGTAATTATTTTGTTTAAAAATTCAGTTATTGTTTTTATTATATAGCTATTACAAAATAATTTTTTCTAGTTTCATAAAACTGTTATAAGAACCTTTAAACTTATATTTCAGTAAAGTAGCATTACTGGAATTAAACTTGTAAAAATAAAAGCAACATTTTGTTTGTATATCGTTTCAATCTAGTTCCTTGCATGACGCATTAACAATGCTTTACGGTACTTTAAAATCTAATTTTCTACATTTATTAATGATTATTGTATTTTTTCTCCTGTAGTTTCTTACTTGTAAGTGTTTATTCTTCAAAATTTAACTTTCTTTAAAACTTTTTCTGCAGAAGTAATACCTACAAATCCCGGTGACATGTTTCAGTGGATGCCCAAAGAACATATGTGTGTTTTAGTCTATTTGGTATGTTTGTTCATCAAGCTTCTTGGTGTTTCAAGTTTATTATATATATATATATATATATATATATATATATATACTGTGTTTTACTGTTCAAGGGTTGTCTTTTTCATATTGTTACTGTTTTGTTAAAATTCTTGTAATTGCCGTTTTTGTACTCTTACCTTTGTGCAACCTATGAGTGTGACATTCACAATGGGAGTGAGGGATTCAGGTAAGATTTTTGCCAATGTCGATTTCCAAAAATTGGCAAGTTTAATATTACATATTACTCTTCTCTTCGTGTCAAAGGGTCATGAAAATTTGTATGAAGGCATGAAAAAGTCATAGAATTTTTTTCATCCAAATAGAGTATGAACCCTGAGCAAATCAATTGTTTTACTAATACAAGCCATTCTTGTTTCATGACAGTGTTACCAAGTGTTAGTGATTGGATCTGGGGCCCCATCTTCCTAAAGGGTTCTGAAAATTTTAAAAACTAATGCATAGAATTAAAAAATTGTGAATTTTTGTAAAAATTATTGAAATTCTTCTTTCAAAAAATTCTCATACATTATTTTAACATCATTTTGCATTGACTAAAAGTGATAAAATAGAGAGGGGAGTCTCCAAAGCATTGTGGGCCTTGGTCATCGCTTTTAGTTACTCGAACCCTGGACTTCTCAAAATACTTTGGGGTAAATAATAAGTCAGGGGTGATTGTGTTTCGGTATTTCACCAAATTTCCGGTATTTTCGGGCGTATTTCCGGTATTTTTATGCCCGAAAATACCGAAATTATGTTTTTTTTTTTTTTGTTATGTTTTTATCTTCCTACCTCCGCAATTTTTTTTAATTATATAACACTCATGAAATATACCTGCAAGAGCATTAAGATGGACGCATATCCCTTAAGATGGACAAATGTCAAGATAATTTGTATAACACCAGCTCAAAAGTAACTTTGTAACCCATTAAAAATTTAATCAAATGTACAAACAATATTTTGACTCAGAACTATTTAATATTATGGCAAAGGTGCACTTAAGTAATAGGGATTTACTTAAGTGATTCCCCCCCCCCCTCCCGTTCTCGCTTTGAAACTTTCAGGTATTTTTTGATGAACTCACAATCACCCCTGATAAGTGTAACTGATGCAGTGAGAAGCAAAGGGATGTAAGTGAATTTTCAAATTTTGAGTAAAATATGTTTAAAGATAAGATCCTAGGTAGGCTTCCATTTGAAAAGTTTTTCTAAGTCAAGCTGTATAACAGAACTTACCAGGGATACAAGTACCATTGCCCCAAGACAGAGGGGAGGTTCACCTACCATTTGTACTGGTTATCTCCAAATTTTTAATTTTCCCACTTACCTTCTCACTGCCTCAATCCATGTCTAAGTGTTTCTTTGGGGAAAGTTATTGTGTACATCATGGGTCTCCAACCTTTTTTGCTCAAGGACTACATTAAATTTTTCGAATCCAGCCCAATTTCAATTCAGATGATTTTTATTAACACTGGCTTCCATCCACCATCACACACGTTTTTTTTTTTCTCTCTCTTTCTTTCTTTCTTTTAGGCGCACAGTGGCATGAGTGTAGCCAGGAATCACGTTAGGGACGGGCAAGCCAAGGTACAACAAGATGGTGGTTTTTAGCTGCACCTGCGCCCAGTACCAATTTTCGAAGCCAGGCAATAACTTAACGCTGCCGCTCTTGCCCATCTTGCTTCTATTTCCTATACTAAAGTTTATTTCAAGAAAAATAAATGAGTGAATGTATAAAATGGATTTGCTCTGAGGAAAAGATAGATACCAAAGGTTATAAGTCTTACAGGGTGGCGACAGATCAGGGAAAAGTCAGGGAACTTTATTAATCAGGGAAATATTAGGGAATTTTGAACAAATAACAAAAAATCAGGGAAAATTAATTTTATGAAGAAAAAAAATTTTTTTTTTTTTTTTTTTTTTTGCTTTACAAAATTAAATACTCTAATTCCCTACGCATTTTCGGCCAATTATCTTTTCGAAAAAAGTAAAATTAATGAGGTGCGATTATACACTGCCGCATATTTGTGCATCTTTTTTCCTCAACGTCAAAGTATTGAATCTTACTTATTAACCACAGAATGAACTTATTAACATTGCTTCTGTATCTGTTTGGTTGTTTATTTTACCTTGCTTGAAATTTCCTTTTACGCTTTCAATGCCGTTAGTAAAATAAACAACCATACAGGCAAAGAGGAAGTCTTCATTAATGCCTTAGCTCCGCTGCCTTTATTCCATTGTCTCGAAGTAATTAAGTACTGTAATCACGATTTCATTCAGAAATCTTTGGTTTTTGAATTAATACTATAAAAGCTTAAAAGTTTTTACTTCTTTGGTTTTTTAATTTAATTGCTAAAATAGAACTTTCAATTAAAAAAACTTTGTTTTTTGCCATTATACTATTTGTTGTCACCGCAGATTATAAAGGTTTTCTTTTCTTCAGACTTCAGTAATTTTTTAATTTTATAACCAAGTTGTATTCTTTTATATATTTTGATATTAATTAATTGCTTTTTTTTTTCTTGCATTCAAAGTTGTTTGTTACAAAAGCAATCTAAGATTTTTTTTCGTTACATACTGAAATCATTTGAAATAGAGTTAACTTGTGAACTTAAGTAAATATTTTTATTTTTTTTATTGTTAAAATGCTGTATTCATTCAATAAAACCTATATTCTTGATTAGAGAAAAGATTCCTATGAATGGATGTCAAATGGTTTCATCTGTTTTGCATAAATATGTCAATTAGTTAGATAAGAATAACTACATTACTTCTATTCTTTCACTATTACTTGTTATTCTTGCAACAATTATTATACTGTTTGAAAATTTAGTTCAAAATATTTTCAATTACTTTTTAGTTCTATCATAAATACACATATGTTTTTAAGAGTAATTCTAATAGTTTCTTAAAATTCTTATGTTAAGTAGTTTCTGGAAGTAAAGTTTTTTTTTTTTTTTTTTTTTGAATTTTCTATAATCTTTCCATGTATAAAAATTTAATATACTGTTTTGTTAATTTTTCTTTCCTTCCAAAAAAATTGTCTTGTTTCGTTTTTTTTTTTTTAACCATTTTATTAAAAAAGTAACATCTTTTTAAAATACTTTAGTTCAACAACTTTACACAACTTAAAACGTTTAAAATACTGCATTTAATACAAACATACAATGGATTTCAAGTAGAGTAAAGAAAGAAAACCATTATCATTGGTAAGGTAAGTCAGGGAAATTTGGTGAACTTAATCAGGGAAAAGTCAGGGAACTTTTTTTCACAGTTCCTGTCACCACCCTGTCTTAAAATGTTTTATGCTGTCTTTGAATAAGATGAAGGATGGAAATGCCATTGTTGAGTCATATTCCATGAAAATTTTTCCATATTGAAATTTTAAAAACAGTTTTAGTCAATTTTGTTAATGTGGCATAGTTGGAGGACAAGTTTCAGCATCTACCTCATGAGGAATTTTCGAAATTCACATCAAAATTTGCTTTTTCAGGCAATTGTAGTCAAATTAAGGGAAAAAGAGGTTGCAATCATCTCCCCCAAATTATTTTTATAAAATAAAGTCAATTTTTGGTGATCTTTGATAAAGTCAAAGATTTTAACTCTTCACAAATTAGTTTTGAAAACGCAATTTTAGATTATATTTGGTGATTTGTGATACTAAGGAAAAGAGGATGGCTCGGATCTTCTCTTCAAGAACTTTTGAAAATGAAGTCCTTCGGTCAAAATTTGGAACCTGTTCCAGAAATTTGTGATATTGAAGTTTAAAGACGCAATTCTAAGCTATATATTGTCACCTCATAGCAACAGTAGGATATCTTGGTGTTATTCCTGGGATTAAGTGTCTTTTTGTTGCTCTGAGGTGACGATATTTTGAGACGTCTGGAAAGGACTGCTTAGAATCTCTCCCCAAAAGTTGTTTGAAATTAAAATCACCAAAACACCATTTAAGGATATTTTTGATCAAATGAAGGAAAAAGCGATTATCCTCTAATACTTTTTGGAAATGGAAGTCTCAAAAATGCAATTTTAAATTATCTTTTAACACTTTAGGGAGGAAAGTGAAGATTGAGGACTATATTCTAGGGAGGGGCAGTTGCCCCTTCCTGCCCTTCTCTGGCTACCATCATGCTTGGTAGTGATTTTTGAGATTTTCTAGGATCAGATTTCTTTTAAAATGCTTGAAAAGAAACATGTTACTTTTTTAAAAATGTTTTCCATGTGTAAGTTTCCCGCGGGCCGGGAAAAATATGCTTGCGAGCCGGATGTGGCCCACGGGCTGTAGGTTGGAGAGCCCTGGTGTGCATAATTCATCAAAATCTTAAGAACAACATGAGTTAGATTCTTAAATTTATATCAATTAACTCTGATCTGATCTCAAAACCAGCCTTAACAAAATTTTGCACTTTTTTCCTTTTGCTGCTGCCAAAAAACCTATGGTTTTTAGTTGTCTTCCTCCCCCCCCCCTTCACATAAGCCACAATTGCTGTCCATGGTTGAAACCATATGTAGAATACATTTAACCCCCTTGCAGTTGGACAGTCCCAGAATTACATGTTAAATGGACGAGATATCTCGTCTGCAAGGTGGTTAATACTTTAGCTGCGTTTTGCTGTGTTTAAATTTAGAATATTTTATCTTAATCCTTGGTATATGTATATGTATATATATATATATATATATATATATATATATATATATATATATACTAGAGGACCTGACAGACGTTGTTCTGTTCAAATTTTGTAAATTGAAAAGTTAAAAAATTTCAATGAACTGTCAAGTGTTTGAACCTTTTTTTTTTTTTAATAAGTAAAAAGAAAATGATTTAAGCTGCTTGGTGTCAGAATGCGTATATTTATTACAACTTGATTTACCTAATGCCCACTGAGCAGTTGTTTTATTAACTATTTCCCCCCCCCCCCGTACTTGATGGTTTGATCCTTCAGCCATACTCAAACGATAAAAAACGTCCTAAATATTAAGTGTAAAAAACTAACTACCCATACAGAATAAACTGGAAAACCCATCTGCAACATCCCCCATATGAAAAAAAGATAAAACAATCGAAGGATATCGTTCAAAAAAATTATAAAGGTAAAAACAGTTCTCTGAATAAGGGGATGAAAATCACTCAACTCCCCCCCCCCCCCTTCCATTGTAAAATAAACACATTCTTCAACTAAAATGACTTAAAACCCTTTAAAAACGAAAAGCAATTCTTTGCAATTTGAAACATTTTGCCAAATAAACAAAAAATACAATAAATTACATTAACAGTAGCTTTAAAATGTTAACAAATGATCATGCAACTCTATTGTTTATAGCCAAAGTCGCCAAGACACCATGTTACTGTAATCCAGCCGATCAGTGAGCGAAGCCAACTCCGACCGATTATTAATCCGATCTTTTGAAAGAAAACTTTTAAAACTTCATATATTGTCTAATTTGTTCGTTCCACCAAAGATAAAGATCTTCCGGGGATATTTCGATAATTGGGAATCTGGTGATCTTTTTTCAATGCCGTCAATTTTTGGCTCCAGCACCTGCACGAGAGGTATTTTCCGTTGCAAAGCTAAACAAAGAGAACGGAAACATCTATTTACATCAGGGCTGCGGAGTCGGAAGGAAAATAGCCGACTCCGACCCCGACTCCGACTCCGGGGTTTCGAAACACCCGACTCCGACTCCAACTCCGACTCCGGCTTTTTTATTTATTTATTTTTCAATTCAACCGCTATCCCCCTCATGAGAAGGGAGGAAAACCTCTATACAAAGATTGAAATATTAATTTGTTTCTTATGAAATTTAAGCGCTGTATTTTTTTTTTTGTAAAATTAAGAAGCATACAACGTCAGAAATTGAATTTGAAAATCAAATTGTTCCAATAATTACGATTTTAAAATTGAAATCACATAATCATCCTATTGTTAAAAAAATTGAAAAGGTTTAACTTGCTCCCCATTAATGTTTAACGAATAGATGTTGATCAAATCGTGTGATTTTCAAAAACGCTTTTTTTGCTAAGTCAAAAAACCTTTCTAGAGCGAGGGCGGTCCGCTCCTGCCGAGATCCATCTGGTGGGTGACACCTCAAGTATATTTCAGAGTTTATAAAAACAATACACATACTTTAATTCTGAAGAAAAAAAAATCCCCAATAAATTTGAAATTATATTTCATCTATAAAATTTCAACGAAAATAAGGCACTATACTTGTATTGAGGGAAAATATGGGGTACATGTACGCTTGGAGAAAATTTTACAGAAAATGCGGCAATATACAGCTTTGTACAAATAGCTTTTCTTTTTCCTATAATTATTCCCTCAATTTTTAATTTTAATTTTACTGGCTGCTTTAGAATTAATCTTGAAATGAAGATTTTAAGATTAACTGCAATTATTTGAGTGTTGTAACCAAGATATTTGTTCTATTTCATACTTTTGTTGAGAATCAAGCTTGTAGATGTTGTCCTTAAATTGAAAAGACAGATATATTTTATCATGTCTTTTAGATTTGCGCGTTTGCACGCCAACACAAAGTTGAATTACAGAACACCGTAAGATACCTCTCGAACTACGGGCTCCAACTTGCTCAAGGGGTACATTCCTTTTACAATTTTATAACTGAGGTCGAAGTAAAAAAAATGTTATTATTGTTGTTTTAAAGTGATTTTAAAAAATTTTATTATTGTTGTTTTAAAGTGATTAAAAAAATATAAAATGTTAGGTAAGAAAACCGTGCTCACAGTTGCTATTATTTCAAGAATGTTGAAAAACAAGCAAACTAGGGAACAGCGTAGGTGGCTATTACAGAAAATTCGATGAACAATCAAGCCAGCTGGTTATTAATGACAGTTGTTTTCTTATTAGTAGGCTTTTATACATGTAATCGAATCAACTGGTAGTCAGTTTTTCAAAAAATGCCAGGAGAGTCAGCGAAAATTAAAGACAAAAAAGTAGGTCGGAGTCGGCATATTTTCTACCGACTCCGACTCCAACTCCTTTACGCCAAAGTCAGTCCCTCTTCGACTCCGACTCCACAGCCCTGATTTACATAGGGCTACTATAAATCAGCAGGGTTACCAAAATAAAGTTATTAACGCCAAAAATGAGATGACCGCGCCAGATTCTCAATTATCGAAACATCCCCGATTTTTCACTGCCCTGATATTTTGTGTACAGAACTACCCCGTTGTAATTTATCTGAACAAAAATAAAATTTGTTTCGCCTTTAAATTCCATCTTCTTTTCCTTCAATAATGCACTGATTAGTCTGATAATCCTTAAAGTATTCTTGACATCGGTGTCAAAACTCAGATGGATCTGAGTCGAGAAACAAAGGCTGCTAGGTACGGTACTTTCTGATCATTTGGTTAGAAAAACCTGAAGCTCCGATCCGGTCACATGGTTCAACTATGGCAACAGAAGACACGTTTTGCTTGAATTTTCCTGTACTTTACTTTAAAATATATCTCGGTACCTAAAATCGTTGCTTTCAAGAAATGTAGGCTTCACTCTCTATCTCCATTTTATCTATTATCAATTAAAGTATCACAGTAGGAAATTTCATTACAAAAAGCATAGCTGGCTTTCTTACTGTCCTTTGGCAACGGGTTAAATATTTATTTCAGTTCTCGCTCAACAATAGGTTAAAATAAATATTAATCATTTGGGAGATATAACCATCCAATGTTTAAATTAATTAATTAATGAACAAAAAGTTTTCGATTCGATCCATCGCACTTCGAAACCATGCTTGCCACAACTTAATTACACACAAAAAATTGGATCAAAATCCGTCCAGCCATTTAAAAGCCTTATGGTGGCAAACGTCCGCACAGAAGATTTTTATATATTAAGATATATATATATACAGTCCCTTGCCAAATATTATTAGACGCACCATAAGATTTTATGGAAAACGTTAATTATCAGGTGATACTGTACAGCTATATGGTTTTTAGGATAGACAATGTATTTTTATATTATTCACCAGGTAAGTATCTATAGGTAACACCAATGAAATATTGTAATTATAGGAAAAATATGTATTTATTAAGGCTTGAAGAAAATGTAATGAAAAGTTAATATTTTGTTGAGCCACCCTTAACCGCTATGAGAGCTTTAATTCTGCGTGGCATGCTATCAATGCAAGCCTATACTGTCTCATGCATTTGAGGATGATGATTCCACACATGATTGATATTTTCTATAAGTTAGGTTTTGTTTGTAATCCCATCTTTAGCCACTTCTCTTTTCATGCTCCCACATGTTTTCAATTCTAAGTTTAAGGCAATTCTGAGTTCCTAGCGGCAGGACCAAGTATACTCCTAAGAGTCTATGAGAGTTTAACATTAAGTGGGAGTGGTCCTGCCGTTAGAAGGTTTAAATATAACAATACTGCATATCCACTCGTCGAAAACATTGTTTTTTCTTTAAAAACAATGGTGCGTCTAATGAACTGTGCATTCTTTGTGGTTGTTTTTAGGTTACTGTTCTACATTCTATGCAAGCTGGTTATATGGATAAAGCCCAAAAGTATACAGATAAGGCTTTGATGCAAATTGAAAAGTTGAAAAGTAAGTTGAAGTGATGTTCATGAGTTGAGGTATTGCATGTGTATCCACTTTCTTGTTAACCGCGCTGATATTTATTTCAGTATATGTACATTAAGTTTTTAAGAAATACTGGTGGCCTTGAAGTTTTTCCTCAGTCTGAAATACTTCCTTTACATATACCACTGTTTTTCTGGTAATCGGATGCTTTACAAATCCTGTCTGTTGTGTCATTTCTTACCAATGAACATTTGTCATTTATATTACAATAGCACTAAAATTCCCTTAATTTCATTTTTCTTTCTCAAAAAATTTAACTGGTCTCAAAGTTTTTACTGAGACTGTATTGTTCCTTGAGATGTTTGAGACTGCTTGTTTCGAAGTAGGACTCAATCAGTGAAATGAAGGCGAAGGGACTCAGCAGAGCCAAGTACTGCGACCAGAATTCTATTGTACTAAACCCCAAACAAAATTCTTACAACAGACCAGTTGCTGAAGCAAAAATCAGCAAGCACTTAATGGGAACATTATAAATCTCCTAAGGTTTGAGAAAGTGGCGACCAAGGTGTTCAAACCTGTAGGCAGAAAAAACTTTGCAATCCATGGTTGTCTTTCTGCCGGCAGAAACTAGTTTTTGTCCTTCCAATGGCTGAACCTGGTTAAAACCGGTAAAAACTAAAAAGCGTCTTTAATAATTCAAGTAATTACTAAAGGATATGCATTTAAGTAAACTAAAATATGAAACTTCATTTCATCATTGTAAAAAATAAAATCCATTGCTAGTAACCTTGATTTAGTTCAAGAAGAGAATTTTTATTGCAGATGCGTGTAACATTTGGATTAATCTAACAAGCGACAAATCTTATAGGTGCTTAGAAAAGGACATTACTTACATACAGATTCAACATATTATAAGTAACGTTATTTACATACAGATTCAAATAGGCATTACCAATTGTAATTTGCTTGCTTATATGCTTTGTCTAAATTTCTTGTGATTAAAATTCTCATGTGCTTCAGGAAGAAAATGCCAGAATTTTACCTGCCCATATTAACCTAGATTTTCACCTAGTGTCAAAGCTTTTCAAAACAAATTGACCCAATTTCTCGAAACTTATTTTTCCAGTCAAATTTTTGAAACTACCCCAGTTACTACATGGTGAACCAATTTTTTTAAAGAAATATATACAAAAGATAAAAAAGTCACAAATATTGCTTGTTCCTTGATGCATTGCCTGCTAGCTCTTCTTTTGCAAGAATGTTCTAAAGTTTCCCATTTTTGCATGTTAAATTGAGAAACTGCTTAGATTTTCTGTAACCATCTTTTCCAAGCGGCAACTGCAGAGTCCAATGCAATATTTGATTTTGAATTGTGATAATATCATTTTTAAATTGTGCTCTGGTTAACAATTATCTTTCCCGTGCATTATCTATTGTATGTCTCAGTTCACATATAATAACATTTTAATAATATAAGTTCACATATGTACATTGTGGGAAAGCATTTGTAATGCTTAATATTCTAGTTGATAATGTGCTGAAAAAAATTATTGTTAACTTTCCTCCCATTTTTTTCTTACTTCTATTTTAATAACCATAGAGAACTCTTTGCAGTGTGTTGGATCTTGCTATTGATAATTAATGATGTAAATCTCATGGATTCATCATTGTTTTCCTAAATGTTTTCCAATCTGATGAATTCGTGATGGTAGTAAATGATGTGGCTTTTATAATAACTCATAACCATTTTATGAACATAATAACTGGTTTTATTTTTATTTATTTATTTCCACTTTTGATGAAATTTGGCTTTAGAAAATTTGCAAGAGCAGTCATTTTAGACAGAGGGTTTTTTTTTTTTTTTTTTTTTTTTTTTTTTTTTTTTACAATGGTGCACAAAAAAAAAAGTTCCACCACTTCTTTCTGATTGCAAAAGTATGCCTAGCGACTGCTTGTGTTTCAAACGCTGGCATATACTCACACTTTAAAATATCATGTAGTAAAACTTCAATGCTTATTTATGTATAAATGCAATTGGAATATTAATTTGAATTGTATTGTACTGTTTTTTTTTTTTTTTTTTTTTTTTCTTTTTTTTGAGAAATAAGCAGTGCTGTTGCTGCTGGAGTGCTGTTTCCCGAAATATTTTGTTTGTTATCTTGCATTCCAGCACCAATTCGCCCTGGTCTGAATGCATAAGAATAGGATTTTTTTTTCCACCGACATATGTACTATATCGTATACTTTATCATTATGTGGTGAACGTAGACAGTAATAAATCATGAAACTAATCCAAATTTAATGTATATTGGTTTCAGCCTTTAAAAAAATGTTTCTTAAATTAAATCAGAAAAATCTGCCTACCACAACATCTACCCTAGAAGAAGGTGAGTTCCCCCAAATATTTTTTCCCAGCATCAGCACTGGAAGTAAGACAACTTGTTGTAATAATGATGCCAGTAAATAGGTTATCATATGCGTCTAAGATATGTAATGAAAAAACCTATATTTATTTATTTTTATTTTATTATAGTGATTGACAGTCATCCAATTCTACATTCATTTCAATTGCTACTTCTTGAACATATAGCTATGTGTCGTCTTGTCATGGGAAATAAAACTTTAGCAATACAAGAGGTAAACCATTTTAACATAAAGCAAAATGAATTTATTTAAGTTTTTTTAAATATAAAATCTTCAAAAGAGGAAATTTATTTTCCTCTGCTTGCAAAAAATTTTCCCATAATTATTTTTAAATGTAAAAACTTTGGTTAGAAAAAGAAAGGATATTGTTCCATTACTCTGTCTAATTATATTTACTTCTGGATACATCACTGTGTTGGATATACTTAAGAAAACTTTATTATTTGGAGCATGAAGTTTTCCCGAAATATGTCTATAAATTTTACATACATGTATATATTAGTGTTTCATTTAGTAAAGCCAACTAAAATAAAACTTTGCACTGTATTACAAAAAAGACAATTGTATTTATTCATTCAGTTATTATTTATCTATTCTACTTATTTATTTCCTTTTTCACTTATCTAATTGCCTTGATGTTTTGTCCTTAAAGAAAATAACAAATAATTCTTCTTGCATTTGATTTTTTAAATGATTACCCTAATTAAATTGCAAAACAACAGTTTTGTGTGTAAATTTTAAGCGTTTCTCTGCTGAGTGGAATAAACATTATTCTTTTATTTGTAAAATTGAATATTCAGGAGCAGCAATATGAAAATATTTTATTTTAAAATTTTGCGAGTTTAAAACTTGTTTTTAACTGTGTGTCATTTGTTTTTGCTCAATTTGTGTCATTTTTCTTTGTAAATTATTTAACTATTACAATGTATTTTTTTTACGTTGAACTGTAGTGAATTATTTTTATTTTTTCTACATAGGCTTCTCATGCTCTTAATATTTGTCGGCAAGAGCCTAGGCTTTTTGTTCGGCATAGGCCCCAAATCAATGCTCTTCTGGTAAAATATTTTTTCTTTATCTTTTGTAGTAGTTTTATTGTTATGATAGTATGTATATTGCAAGAACTCTATTTCAAATACTTATGATGTAATAAAATGCTTAAATAACTTTTAACTTCAATTCTCTGTTTGATGTGTGCAGCTTAAACCTTTTTTCTTCTCAAATTTAGACAACTCATTATAATAATTTATGCAACATTTTGTACAAAATCAAGTATATGAATTCAATGAGAAATTCCAAAGTAGTCTAATTGTTTCTAATTTTTGTCCTTAAGAGTATTTTTCTATTGAATGTTGCATCAATCTATGTATGTTATATCTGTTTATACTATGTCCCTTTATTTAAAAAAGATTCCTTTTTCTAGGGTTTGTATGCCATGTCCATGAACTGTATGGAAGCTGCTGAAGCACAGTTTTCAACTGTTGTTAGGGTGAGAATCTATATTTGATAACTCTATTTGCAAAATTCATGCTTGCATTAGCCTTTGTTATTATTTTTTAATATTACCTTTTATTTTTATTTATTTGAAAAAATAATGTGAGTTAGTGTTAACATTGAAAATGTATTGGGTTATATTTCCTGCCATATTTTTAGTTTACTTCTCATTCTGTATCATTTCCTTCGGATTTTGCTTTATTCAAGCTTCATACTGCTATGAAAAGATCCTGTTTCTACAGACTACAGCCTTGAACTATGAGGTCACGAATACGTGTCCACAACTTAGGATTTCCTTTTCTTTTTTTTTTTTTTTAAATTATCCCAAGAAACATTTCAATCATTACAGATAATATTTATGTTAAGAGACTTAAGATAATATTGCTTTCATGCTTAATAATGTCCCAAATTTTTGTTTAAAAATAAACCGAATGATTTTATCATAATAAATGATAAACAAATAAGAAAGTAAATATTTTTCCATAATAAACTGCTACTTGCCCTGTTGTAAATTTAAGTGTAAATGATTCATTATGTCTGTTACATTTGTTATTGAATGTGCCATTTAACACACACATCCCTCCCCCTCGCAAACTTTGCTACTAATTTAAGTTTTCAAAAGTTGTCAGCTCTGTTTGTGTACTCATTTTCTTTACATTTCAAAAAAGTATTTAATGTACAACATAATGTTGTAGTACTTGCTGTTTCTTTTCTTTCAAGTAAATATTTGTAAAGCTTTCTTCATACTTGTTTTAAAAATGCAAATAAGCACTCTAGAATCTGATTTACTGTAGTACCTCTATGCAATGTATGGAATGTACAAAATATGTTGTTTAAAAATCATAAATCTTAAATTATCTTCATTTTTGCGTGATTCGTTAGTTTTTTTTTTTTTAATTAAATTTGTGTATTACTTATTAGAGAATTTGTTTTTCACAGAGCAATGCTACCAGTGAGCTACGTATATTAGCAAGTTTGAACTTGGCTATTGTTTATTTAAGAAGCAAAAGGGACCATGAGCTGGGTGAATTGTTAGCTCGCTTAAATCCTGAAACTCTTAATCTGGTGTAAGTTATGTCATTAATTAAAAATTTACATTTGATAAAAATTGTTTACATTTAGCTTCATATAATATTATGAATTATTACTTTTTCTAGATCCCATAGCTTAAGAGCTGCTGCTTATTATGTACATGGGTTGAATGCATTTTTTCAAGCTAGATATAATGATGCAAAGTAAGTGAACAGTTTCTCGTACTATACTTTTGTAATAGATGATGTTTGAATAATCGATTAAAGTTAAGAACATTCACTTGTTTTTTATAAAATGTCAAGTTAATCAAGTTTAATTTTATTACTGTGAGAAACCATAATTTTTTTAGTTCCTCACTTTTTTGGTTTTTCATTTTGATTTAATTGCAGCTTTGATTTGTCAAAGTTTTTTTATAAATATTGCTTAAAATATTTGATGTTTGGGATTTTGTTGCATTGCCTAGGGTATCTTCATCCCAATGTTACTTATGCAATTGTCTATTTTATACTGTGCAAGTAGAAAAAAAATCAAAAGTTATTTACCACAATATGGATATCCAAACACTTTCCCCAAAGGCAGATTTGAGACCATGTGGTACATTCTACTTCTTTAAACTAACACCTTCGTTCTGACATATTTTTTATTCTATTTGTTTTGAATAGAAATTTAAGGGTTACAAAGCAAATACAGTAGATTTTCTGTGCAAATACAGTTTCATAAATAAAATAAGAATTGTCGAGGAATTAAGGAGCATAAAAGTCAGTGTCACATTGAAGGAGGGTTTTGAGAGTAAAAATGCTCCCCAGAGAACCTAATTTTAACGTTATTGCCTATTAACTAATTCATTAATTTACACACATGTAAGGACTGTTTTGATCAAAAGGACTCTTCAGAAGGTAACTGTGGCTGTGTTGATCATTAGAATCAATAAAGGGGAGTGTCAATTCTTAATCTGGTTCAAAATAAATGACCATAGACTCATTTAAAAAAAAAAAAAACTAAAATTTTTGTGATACTGCAAATTTTTTATGCTTATATGCAGAGGTGCCTACTCCTCAAGTGCTTTAGAAAACCTCCTCCCCCGTCCTTCCAAAAAGAATATATGCCCCACTGAAACACCCTTTTAAAAATTTCAGTGCTGTATTCTGTGCCATTGTGTTAGTTTTAAACCACATTTTTAGAAATGAACAGGAAGAGCAACTTGCTAAGGTTGGATCTCTTATGATCCAACTAGATTCACCTCTGCCTCTACGTAACATTAAACGAATCGTTTTGTAACTAACTAAAAATTAACCCATGATTTCTTAATGATGCAGCTGTGAGTAGGAAGTGAAATTCCCTGCTCAATATAAGTAAAAAAATCCCGGAGTCATTGCCTTGGTATGAGTGGCTGTAATCACTGGACATGACTATTTGCAAAAACATCTGCATAGAATTTGAGTGAAGGATTCGCCACGGTAAAGTGGATGGTGATCATCTCAGAAACTACTCCATTATTCTGAAGTTTTTAAACAACTCGATGGAGACTAAATTTTATTCACTTTTTTTTTCTTTTTTTTTTTTTCATACTTTTCCATCTTATTGTACTGCTTGTCAACTAATGGCAGAAATGCCGCAGATGGATGTAGCATTTAAAAAAAAAGGTTTTAGCCTGAAGGTAACGAACCCTGTTGAAACATTTTGTGTATTAATTCAGAAATGATGCTATTCCTTTACTGAGATTACAGAAGTCCGTAGAATAGAGATTTATTTAAGTGACTTGTGGGGAAAACACATGCTTTTGGAAGTCACAATCATTTTTAACTGATAGCCAAGAAAAGGGTTTAGCTGCATTTTTTTTTTTTTTTAATTTTTTTAAATAAAAGAAATTAACAGTTTCTTCTTAACCTTAATTAATAGCACATAACTAATCTATAAATCATTGAATTTCAGAATCACGAGTATTAATAGTTTGAGCATATTAAACACTCTTTATGTTCCGACAAGTAAAAAACAGTTCTTGTAAAAACTTATTTTATTCACTCATTTTGCATTGTAGCACCTTTCCGAATTTTGTTTCACTATATCGATATTTTATTACAATACAACTGCTTCATTTTTTAAATGTGTGACTAAAACTTCTCTTTCCTTTTACAAAGGCGGTATTTGAGAGAAACCTTAAAAATGGCTAATGCAGAAGACCTAAATCGTCTTACATCCTGTTCACTGGTTCTGCTTGGCCATATATTTTTCTCTCTTGGTAATAGTAGGGTAAGTTTATGTTTTTTCCATACAGTTTAAAACTTTCATTATGTTATTGAATCATGTGTGTAATATAAACTTACATGCTGCCATGCTAAGCCACCATAAGCTCTCACAATTTTTTATCAAAATTGATTTACGGTCACCAAGTGTTTCTTTGTCACTTATTTCATCTAAATACAATGTTAAATGGTCGTTTGGCAATGGAAAATATTTTTAAAAAATTCTGAAAAAGTTGCATCTGAATCAGATACATGAGGGCACACTAAATGGCAATCTCTCATTTTGAACTCAGTTGCAGATATGAGTTTTGCGCTTAGCACGGCAGCATGACATTAGTAAATCAATAGGTTATTCAATTTCAGCACCAGTTTCATACTAAAGTTCATGCCAGCATGGCAACAAAATAACAATTGAAACAGGGAGAAGCGAAGGGATGTAAGTGACAAAATTAAAAATTTGGAGATAACCAGTACACATTGTAGGTGAACCTCTCCTTTGTCTTGGGGCAAGAGATGGTACTAATAGCTCTGGTAGTTGTTGCTGTACAGCATGATTTTGAAAAAAAATTCAATTAAAGCCTACCTAGGATGTTATCTTTAAACTTGTTTTACTCAAAACTTTAAAATGTCCACCCACATTCTTTGCTTCTCACTGCCTCAATTGTCTCCAATTCTTCAGCATGATACCAGAATCACATACGAAACAACTTAGTCAGCCACCGAGAGCCAAGGCAGGCAGGCCCCTTGTCAGATTGTCCCTCCCTCATAAACCTTTTCATTTCAATATCCGAGTGCAAACTGGGCCCTATGAAGGGACGAGTCCTAGTTACAAATGAGGCTGAAATGGCCTCTCATCAGCCCTGTCTCCCCTCCCCCTCTCCATATTGTCCAATAATATTTTTTAAAATAAACTCAAGTATGTTTCAAAATTAATAATATATCATGGGAAAAAATCTTTGAAAACTTGAAATTCATATTTTGAGCAATTACTAGAGTTGACACGTTTCTGTTGAAGGTGGTAAAAATCATAATATTAAAAAAAACTTTTTGCAAAATGGCAAAAATTGGTTAGCGTTACTTATAGAGATGTTCCTAAGTTTTTACTAATTTTTACTTTATAGTTTTGTTTTCTTTTAACTTAGAGTATTCAATACATTATTGAAACAGGAATCTAAATGTTATGTTTGTACTCTCTTAGTAAAATGCTTTTTTGGTGAATGCTATGAATATATAAATAAAACAAAGAATATATGTGAATGTACATATGTATGTTCCCTACACATATCTACTGTTTACGTTGGATCTCTACCAAACTTGGCAGGGAGGTACTTTGGCAACCGAGAAGAAATTTGGGGGGGGGGGGGGGGATGAATGCCAAAAAAGTATCGGAACCATTTGAATTTTAATTTTAAGACCCAAAAATGGCAACAAATGGTTCTTTCTATCCCAAGTAATTATCCAATTTTTTTAGGTCCCGTTCGAAAGCCCTCAAAAGATACCTTTGAAATTGATTTACTTCCTCAGAATTTTTAAGAAAAACCAAGACTGCAAAATTGCCGGGAAAAAATATAAATGCATTTTAAGCCTAATAAAAAGAGCATTCTTTCCTCCTCTCAAATTGCAGTTCTGTGGGGGTGAGGGAGTGAAAGATATCATAGCTCATTGAAATAAAATAAATACAATATGTTGACAAGAAATATCCAACGTTGTTAAGCACAAATAAACAGATTACTGAATACAAGTTTTTCGGTGTTTCCAAGAACCCCTTTTTCAGTTCAAAGTTATGAGCTCCTGGGTGTAAAGACATCCGGTGAAAGCATTCAGAAGCTCACAACTTTAAATTCAAGAAGGGCTTTTCTACTTCATAATGTGTCACTACGTTAAAGAATAAAAGATTAATTGCATCCTATTGTAGTTTTCAGGATTGAGTTTAAAATATTTTATCATCCACTACAAAAATCAAGCTTGTAAATTACTTTTTAAGTTAAAAAAAAAACTTTATAATTGTAGTCCTAAAAATGTCCTAAAATTTTATCAAATTTGTGTCCTGAATTTTTTAAAATATTTTGAAATCATTAAAAACATTTTAAATCACCACTCCGACCCCTACAAGACTGATGATTTCAATAATGAGAATTTGTTTTATCCTCTAGAAATGTACATGCTAAAACACACCAAATAGAATTTTGTAATCAATTTTTCATTGAATTGAAGAAGATTGTTCTAGAAAGCAGATGCTAGGTAATCAGAAAACAATAATTCCACCACTAAGTAAGCTTTCCAGAAATTGTCCAAATTCTAAGTATATTCAACAATGTTGCCAATTTGGTTTTCTATCTAACTAAATTGAAAATAAAATGTTAACTTTTTTCTGGTCCAACTTAATTATTTTCTGAAAAAAGCATGATGAAGGTGCTGAAATAATTGCAGTTCATGGAGAAAAAGAAAACGTACTACATTTATGGGAACAAGTTTCAAGGAAATGTTTAAACTGTGCATACAACTTGTTTTAGCTTGATCAAACACTAATTAAGAGGAAATTTTCTACTTCCCTATTTACAGGGCTCCCAAATGGTCCTCTTTAACCGCCAAAGTCCGTTTTTAAAGGTTAAGTCCGCTTTAGACCGCTTTTTAACATTTTGGTCCGATTAGTCCGCTTTTATATTGTTTTTACTTAAAAATCAGATTTTAAAAGTTTCCATTGTGTTCAAAGATACTGTACACCCAAACATGCAGCCGCGGCGCCTTAACCTGACTTTCCCGTATTATTTCGCTTCAGATTGACGTCATTACTCCTTCAACCGCTGCAGCATGGAAATCCATAAAAAAGAGGTATGGGGGGAAGAGTTATGGCATCGAATCGCGGAGCAGGGTGCTACCGATATTTCTCGGAATTGCAGCCTCACGTTTGCAATAACGTATGAACTTTCCGATCTCGGATCTCGATAACTCGAATATTCATCTCAGTTTTCATTGGATCCCAAGCTCTTGAGACTGTTGTGTCATGCGTTGACTGCAATAGTAACGCTGCTATGAACCACCTCTTTTGCAAATGAATTCGGAAGTAATCTCGTAGCGCATGCGCCATTTTTTTTACAGGAGCATATGTTCGTAAATTTTACGCCCTTGAAAAACCTTGAAAAGTTTCTGAAAAATATAAAGTTTATTTTCCAAGTGCTTGAAAGCCTTGAAAAAGTATGAAAAGTTTCTTTATTGCTTGATTCTTTCAAAAATCATTACAAGCAATCTAAAGCATACTTTAAATTGCTTGTAATTCTTTTAAAAATATTTCATCAGTGCATTTTCTGAACATAGGTTCGATATGCAGTATCGCGAAAAATTGCTTTCGTGTTTGAGATTTCAATCCTTTTGAATCTTGTAAATATTTTGATGTTTTTTACAATTGGAAGTTATTTTGACATGTGCTACCTTAGATTAGCTTATTTTTCGTTTAATTTTAATAATTAACGAAGGAATTAGTTTGGAAACCATGACAACATTGAACTCACTCAAACTTTGTGGAAAACTGCTTCTCGCGTTTGAAATTTCAATTCTTTTGCATCTTGTAAATATTTTGATGTTTTTAATAGTAGGAAGTTATTTTGACATATACTACTTTAGATTAGTTTATTTTGCGTTTAATTTCAACAATTAACGAAGAAATTAGTTTGGAAACCATGACAACATTAAACTTAATCGGAGTTCGCAGAAAACTGCTTCTCGCGTTTGAAATTTCAATCCTTTTGCATCTTGTAAATATTTTGATGTTTATGACAATGGGAAGTTATTTTGACATATACTACTTTAGATTAGCTTATTTTTCGTTTAATTTTGATAATTAACGAAGGAATTAGTTTTGAAACTATCACAACATTGAACTTACTCGCACTTCGCGGAAAACTGATTCTCACGTTTGAAATTTCAATCCTTTTGCATCTTGGAAATATTTTGATGTTTACGACAATAGGAAGTTATTTTGACATATACTACTTTAGATTAACTTATTCTTCACTTAATTTCACGAAGTAATTATTTTGGAAATCGTGGCAACATTGAACTTACTTGGACTTCGCGGAAAATAGGTTTTAGTGTTTGAAATTTCAATCTTTTTGCATCATGAAAATATTAAAATATTTTGCCAATCGAATGTTATTTTCCCAAATGCTACCTAAGATTAGCATGCTTTGTGTTTAATTTAGTAGAAAATAAATAAATTTATTTTATGGAAAGTATGCCAAAATTGAACTTGGTTCGTAAAAATTTGCTTATCTGAGCTTTTAATCGTTTTGCATCTAATAAATATTTTTATATTTTTGGCAATTTGTTTTGACATGCTGCATTAGATTAACTTGTTTTAATTTTTATTTAAATAACCAAAAAATTAATATTTTTTTTTTAATTCAAATTTCTAGTTTTGCAACCTTAACTTGCAAACTTAAGTTTAATTATTATTAGCTTATTTTCGGTTATTACTGTTTCTTACAGGAAGGGGGATATTAAATGTAAACAATTGAGTGCTTAACATTTTAACTTAGTTTTTGTATTTAAAACAAAGTTGAAATATAAAATTTTATAAAGGTGAATTTTTGTACATTTTTTTCATTGTCATGATGCCTGCTAAAGAGGGGAATCAGTCCCCCCCCCCCCACCCGCATAAAAGTTCAAAGCACTCATGGTCTTGCAATCATGGAGTTTTTTTTTTAATCTAAGTTGATCTGCTTCTCTTTGTGATTAAGCATTTCAGACATTTTTAGGAAAACTTTCAATACAGTAAATCTTTTATTAAAGTGTCTCTTGTAGAAAAAGCAGTTTGTTTTCGTATACTTTATATTAATTTCATTTATTTACATGTTAGCATTAAATGAAATCTGCATGTAATATTTATAGTGCTAATTTAGGGTAGTACCTTGAAAAACATTTTTTTACACTTGAAAAGTGCTTAATTTTTTTTTTCTCCCTAAAGGGTATGAACCGTTAAGAGATTAAATTTAAAATTCAAATATAACATACTTTTATTATAAACACAGTTGTAGCTTTGTTGAAAATCAGAACAATATTTTTTAGGTTTTAGTGTGAGTCATGAGGAAGTGCAAATTTCTCAGCAAATAGTTAGATGAAACTGATGAAGATGGGAACAAAATTAGAGACTGGGGAAAACAACAAGAGAATAAAGTTTTTTTTTTTTTGTTTGTTTGGTGTATGATAACGCTATATTAAGAAGCATTAAAAGACAGAAAAACATAAAAATAATTTTAAACTAAATAAAGATGAAGTGCAACTTCACCTATCCTTCAGTGAGACGTCAAAATGTATCATTATGCCTATTTAGTTTGCAGCGACCCACCGCCGGACTCAGCGAGGAGAAGCCAAGTCCAGCAAACTGCTATCATTCGGCCGCCAGTTGGCGACGGAGAAAATAAGGCAACCCCAAGTTTAAACGCAGGTGGAAAATGATTTCCAAGAGACCTTGCCGAGATGTGATAGTTATCAGCTGCGATGAAATTGCGAAGCTGTGGCTCGCGTTTTAGATTTCACAAGATTCAACTTTAACCTTTTACTGGTGTTTAGCAATTTAGAAAGTTTAAATAAAATGTTTCATTTTTACACTGTTATTTTATATTCGGAGTGCTACAAACTGGTGACCCGGACAGAAGCTAATTGAGAAGTATGATATAAATTTGGAATTCTTAAAGAGGTACGTATGCGGTTGAGATTCCTTTTTGTTCGATTTTCTGTGATTGGTCAACCTGTTTGGTACAATTAGAAGAAATGCAGGAGTTTAGCAAATGTTGTTTTAAATTCTGGTGCTGTTTGTTTTGTGTTGCTGTAGAATATCTCTCAGGCCCAAAAACCTTTTTCAATTGCATTTAGTTAAGATACAGTTTGGTCGCACAAATTGGTTAACATGAGTGTTGTAGACAACAATAGTGCTGGCGTAATGACGCAAATATCACATTTAGCAGTAAAGATTCCACCAATATGGAAAACTGGAATTAAGTTGTGGTTTATTCAGGTCGAAAGTAATTTTGAACTCGCGAAAATCACGAATGACACAACTAAATGTAACTACATTGTTGCGGCTATTGATCCAGAAACTTTATCGGTCGTATCAGATATTTTGTTCGCACCGCCAGCAGCAGATAAATACGGTGCATTAAAATCTCGGTTAATAGCGGAATATTCTGAGTCCGAGGAGGAACAGATTCGTCAATTGGTCTCAGGCCTGCAATTAGGAGATAACTAACCATCTTATTTGCTGCGAAAGATGCGAGAATTGGGGGGTGCAAATGTTGCCGATAATTTTATTAAAAACTTGTGGCTTCAAAAACTACCGTCGGAAATGCATGCTATTTTAGCAATAAGCTCAGAGACGTTGGACAAGTTGGCTGAAAGGGCAGATAGAATTGCAGAGGTGCGTGCTGCCTCATCGGACAGTGGTATTTTTGGTGTCGGGCAATTGACTGCAGCCACTTGTGTGGTACAGAGTTTCCCCGTGGAGGAGGATTTTTGTAAGTTACAAAATGAGGTCACGGCTTTGAGAAAACAGATGGAACGACTGACTAGTGGGGGGAAACGAGACTCTTCCACTGAAGGAGTTCCTTACAGGCGACGTGTTCTGTCACGGCAGAATTATAACAGCGATGAGAATTATTGTTTTTACCACGCGCGATTTCGGAATAGGGCACGAAAATGCCAACCCCCTGTTCTTATGCTGGTTGCAGGCAGGGAAACTTGCAGTAGCGGCTGCCGATCGAAGTATTTCGACGACAGCCGCTCAGTCGCCTCGTTTGCATGTCTATAATAGAAAGTACAATTATAGGTTTCTTATTGATTCGGGTAGCGATGTATCCTGCTTGCCCCCTCCAAGTAATTGGAAAATCCGCAAACCTGATCCCCTCCAACTAGTAGCTGCTAATAATTCAAAAATTTACACTTACGGATCTAAAATAATTAACGTAGATTTGGGGCTGAAGAGAGTTTTCACTTGGAAATTTTTAATTGCTAACGTTCCTGTTATAAGGGCCAATTTTTTGAGACATTTTGATCTTTTAATAGACCTTAAACGATGCAAACTCATTGATAATACTAGTCACTATACACAAGCAGGTACGGTTTACAAATCAGCTAGCTATTTTTCGGTAAGACTTATTTCGAATGATTCAGTGTATCATCGTATCCTAGCAGAATTTCCTGAACTTACGAAATTAGCCCCCGGGGCAAAGTTGGTTAAACATGATACGGTACATTTTATTGAAACTACTGGTCCGCCAATACATAGCAAACCTAGGAGACTTAATCCAGAACTACATGAGGCAGTGAAAAAGGAGTTTCAGCTTATGGTTAATCAAGGCATCTGCCGGCCATCAAAATCTCCTTGGTCATCACCCCTTCATGATGTTTCTAAGGCTTTAGGGGGTATTCGACTAGTTGGAGACTATAGGAGGTTAAATGCTCAAACTATACCAGATCGATACCCTATACCGCACATACAAGACTTTTCTAACGCACTTTACAGTAGTACTATTTTTTCAAGGCTTGATATAGTGCGAGCCTATTTTCATATACCTGTGCACCTAGAGCACATACAAAAAACTGCTATTTGCACTCCGTTCGGACTTTTCGAGTTTCCTTTTTTAAATTTTGGTTTGTGCGGAGCTGCTCAAACATTCCAGAGATTTATGAACAGTATTCTTGGTGACCTTGATTTTTGTTATGTTTATTTGGATGATATTTTGATATTTAGTAATAGTGAGGAAAAACATAAGACTCATGTAAGAGCGGTTTTGGAAAGACTAAACGATTATGGGCTAACTATAAATGTGTCATAGTGTATATTCGAGGTCGCAGAGATTTCTTTCTTAGGACACTTAATTACGACTAGTGGCACAAGGCCCCTGCCGGATAAGGTCGAGCCAATTTTAAAGTACCCACAGCCAAGAAACGTTAAGGAACTGCAGAGATTTTTGGGATTCTTGAATTTTTTTCGTAGATTCTTGCCACAAATAGCCGGGCATCAGGTGTATTTAACGGCGTATTTAAGAGGGGCCAAGAAAAACGATAAGACTAAGCTCGATTGGTCAGATAAAGCAAATGAAGAGTTTCAACATTGCAAGAAATTGATTGCAGATGCAGTTCTTTTGGCACACCCAAAGCCGGATGCAGAGTTGATATTACAAGTCGACTCATCGGATTTCGCAATTGGGGGATCATTATCGCAAATAGTAAATAAGCACTTACAACCGCTTGCTTTTTTCTCTAGGAAGTTGTCACCGGCAGAAAGAAAATATAGCGCTTATGATAGGGAACTGTTGGCAGCTTATGCTAACATAAAACATTTTCGGCATATGGTCGAGGCGAGAAAGGTTTCCTTGTTTACTGATCATAAGCCGCTAACGTTTGCTTTCCAGCAAAGTTCGGATAAATGTAGCCCAAGACAGGTGAGGCAGTTAGATTTTATATCCCAGTTTACCACAGATATACGCCATATAAGGGGACCTGATAATATTGTTGCAGACGCACTTTCTCGGATAGACGCTATAGTCATGCCATTAATTACACAGAACTCGCTCAGGCACAACAAAGCGATCCAAAGCTAAAACTGTTGATAGAAAAATCGGGAGTTTTAAAATTAAAGAGAATTACCATACCAGAATGTGAAATACCTATTTTTTGCGATGTTGCAACTGGTACGCCTAGGCCGTTTGTACCCCAGGAGTTCCGCGAGATAGTTTTTTCCGCCTTGCACAATTTATCTCATTTGGGTATCCGCAGTACGTCAAAATTAATAAGATCAAGATTTGTATGGCCATCTATTCGAAAAGATTGTGTTAAATGAGCTAGATGTTGCATTCCTTGCCAGAAATCAAAGATAACTCGACACACAAAAGCACCAATAGGGAAATTTTCGGACCAGTCACAGAGATTTGAACATGTGCATCTCAACCTCGTAGCTCCTCTACCCCCATCGCAGGGATACTATTATTGTTTAACTATGATAGATAGGTGCACACGTTGGCCAGAGGCTGTGCCGATACCTGATATATCGGCACAGACGGTAGCAAGGTGCTTTTTTGTTAACTGGATTGCTCGTTTCGGATGCCCTGCTCGTATAACTACCGACCAGGGTAGACAGTTTGAAAGTGCACTGTTTCACGCTCTCTCGTGCTTTCTGGGTGTTAAAAGAATTCGATCCTCTCCATACCACCCACAAGCAAATGGCTTAGTGGAAGAATTTCACAGACCGTTAAAGGCCTCTTTAAAGGCATATAACACTCAAGAGTGGGCAAATGCACTGCCCACAGTTCTTGGATTCCTGGCTGCGTTTAAGGAAGATTTGGGTGCAACAACAGTAGAGCTTGTATATGGGAGGACGCTCCGACTGCCAGGAGAGTTCTTCGTAAAGACGGGTATTGAAGGTACCCCAAAGGAGCTGGTGGAAGAACTCAAGACACATTTTGACAACATGCGACCTATCCCAACGAGTTGCCACGGACATAAGTCCGTGTTTGTACATCCACACCTAAAAGACTGTTCTCACGCATTTGTTCGCCACAACGGAGTAAGAAAACCCCTGCAGGCACCATATGATGGACCGTATAAAGTGATATCGAGAAAAGAGAAAACTTTTGATCTGGAAATTAAAGGAAGGAAACAGACGATATCTATCGACAGGCTGAAACCAGCTTTTTTGTCTACAGACTGTTTACCTGTTGTTAAGAATAGGGGCGAACAATCTGCGTCTAATTTAGTGACTACACGCTTTGGAAGGACAGTTCGGCAACCGTCTAGATACAGTATATTCGATGGAACTGTGGGGGGAGTGTGCAGCGACCCACCGCCGGACTCAGCGAGGAGAAGCCAAGTCCAGCGAGCTGCTACCATTCGGCTGCCAGTTGGCGACGGGGGAAAATAAGGCAAACTCAAGTTTAAACGCAGGTGGAAAATGATTTCCAAGAGACCTTGCCAAGATGTGATAGTTATCAGCTGCGATGAAATTGTGAAGCTGTGGCTCGCGTTTTAGATTTCACAAGATTCAATTTTAACCTTTTACTGGTGTTTAGCAATTTAGAAAGTTTAAATAAAATGTTTTATTTTTACACTGTTATTTTATATTCGGAGTGCTACAAGTTCTTTAGTTCTAAAGAGACTGCCTTAAGTGCTGAACTAAGTGCCCCCCCCCCCCCCCCCCAATGTTATGCACTTTTATCAATGGATAAAAGAAAATCAGTTTCACTGGTGATAAAAGGATTGTATCTGTCGTTATTATAGTTAATTAACGAATTATCTTCACAAATTTAGCAGCTGGCAACTAATTTGCCTTTTGGTGCTTCATGGGTTTAACTATGAGTGGTCTTCCCAAGGTCCTCTTTTTGATCCTAACTGGTCCTCTTTAGTCCCCTTTTTGATTGAAAATGGTCCTCTTTTACCCTTTTCTGAAGCTAAAATGTGTTGGGAGCCCTGTATTTATTAAAAGAAATATTAGTTACTCTTCAGTTAACACAATACATTGTTGGTTGCATTGATGGTACATTCTAGTAGTTCAATCCAGTTCAATCCAAGTTCTTGAAAGCCTTAAAGTGTTCTAGACATACAATGTACATGTACTGAAAACAAGTTACAAAAATTGTCTATTAAGCATTATATGTCTTATTTAATAATTTTTGTTTAAGTTCGATTTGTAAAAATTAACTAATATTTTTTCTATTATATCTTCATAGCTGTATTATTAATAAATAACTTTAAAGGTGTAACTTTATGTATTTTTTGTAATAGGAAAGTATGAATATGGTTACCCCTGCCATGCAGCTTGCTAGCAAGATCCCAGATGTACATGTGCAATTATGGGCTTCAGCTCTATTGAAAGGTATATTTTGAATAATTAATGTCAAAACGAATGTTGAGAACATTTTTATAACATATAAATATATAATAAAAATGTTTTAATATTTCCGATGGGGGTTTGCTGCATATTGTAATTTTACAAAATACTAATGCAACAGGCTCTAGGCCATGCTGAGCTGGCCCAGGTCAATTAATCAAGCCTAATGAGTTTCAAGAGCCTTTTTAAAGTATTCATCTCATTGCAAGTAGTAGTTGCTTTGTGTAAACTTTGCCTACAACGCTATTGAAGTTGAATTATTTTATATTCTCAAGGTGTCAAAGTTTCTGCTCAACAGTTTAATACAGTATTGCAAGAAATGCTCAAGATACTAATTTGGATGAGAGAGGCTTAAAAATTGATGGAGAATTTATTTAAGGAACTGCGAAATTCTCTAAGAAATAAATAAAGCAAGCTTATTGGATTTAAAATGAACCTCAACAGATCAAAAGTTATGTTAAGTGCCTTTATTTCTTCACAGAAGGCTTCTGTTAATATTAATGAACTAAAATTGGTGCGTAGTTATACTTATCTGTTACAAGTCATTATGATGAATGGAGGCACCATACAGAGGTAAACTTGCCTCTTAGAATTTGCTTTGTTAGAATTTTTGGATTGTTGAAACTTCCTGTCATAGGAAAGATGATCTTGCCTGTATGTTAAAAATTTTAAGTATTTTTTTCTTTCAGTTCTTATTTTTTTTCCCTAAATTTTGTTTTGAAAGCTGTGCAATCTTATTTGTCATTGACTTTGGAATGTGTTTTGTTAAATTAATTACTGTTTGACCACGGGTTATATATACTAATTTGGCAATAGGCCAAGTTACGATGATTCCATCTGAATGAATCTTGCAGAGAAGAAGGGAAAATAGTGACCGGATTTTGATGTATGCATTTTATAATTTCACTAGGGCCTTATTTATTTATTGTGTTTATTGAGGTGAAAATGAGTGGAAACAAAATGAGTTTCTATGGAAACAGCAAAAAAAACGTTGATTTCATTCGAAAATTTAAAAGCAAAATCGTGATCTCAAAATTATGTTGTAAACAAAATAAATCAGTTTTTGAGTAAGATTATAGATTGAATATAGTTTTGATTGAAAAATTGTTGCAGTGAATAAATTGTCATTTTTAAGAAACTGAGTCGAAATAATTAAAGGTAAACGAGCACATCTGTATCAGAAACACTACTATCCCTGAAAGGTAATAGACGCGTCCATTTCCGCCTGTAAACTGGATATTAGCCTTTCAATATAATCAATGGTCAAACAGTACTTTAACAACTGCAGAATAATTACAATGAAGTGTATTTAGCTATTATTTATATTGACACTGAAATGTATTTAGCTATTTATATTAAATTACAATTAATATCCTCTTTCTCTTCTATGTTTCTCATTTATTATAATATTTTCACAATATTTTCTAATCAATATTAATCTACAGATCTTTATCGTCTCTGCAATGATCCATTAAGAGAGCAGGAAGCTATTCAAACTCACAGTAATTTCTCACAACTTCTGTTAAAAGATCATTTTCAAGCTTCTCAACTTCCAGAGCATAGTCTAATACAGGTTTGTGTGTTTTTATGAGTTTTTATTATTATTTCAGGATTTTAAAAATTCCTATCTATTTGCCAAAATCAATCAGCATAGAACCATAACCTACTTAGTTGTGTCCCCAGTGGCAGATTTAAAGCTTTGAGGGCCCGTCCTGATGCACTTGTAAAAGCCCCTATATGTCGATTACATATTTTTTGTAAAATATTAATCATGTGCATTTTTGAATCTCCTATCAGACCCTTATGGTCATGGCTCTCGCAATTGTGACATGCTAAATTTGTCACTGAGTGTCTCCAACGATTTCGCTGCCATCTTGTGCCTCTCATCTACTAAAGATGCAAAAGTTCCGTAAATTATGAAGCGGTGGAAAAAGATTTTTCCTGCTTATTTTTTCTACAAAAGTGCAAAAATTGATTATTTATGAATTAAAATGAAATTTGTTTGTTATATTTTCTTAGAAAACATCTTTTTTTTAATATTTAAAAATGTCCGTGCAATCCATTGTTTTTTCTTTTTAACAGAAAGATGTACCAAATTTTCAAACCTGTTTAAAAAAATTAGCCAATAGTTTTCTTTTTTCGAAATACCAAGAGTTTTCCAAAATATTCTAATCATCATTTAATGGTTAATTATAGAATAAAATGCAATTGTTATGACTAGTTCAATGAATTTTTTTGATAAAAATTTGCTTTTTTAAGCAATCAAAGAATTGCTTATTACTCTCCAGGGTTCAAAAATATCCGATATTTTAATATATATCCGATATTTTCAATCAACGCAAACTAAAGTCTTCAAAATAGTAAATGCATCTTCAAATCACTCTTTATTTTCTTACATTATTGTTACAATATATTGACTTAAAATTAAAGTTTTTCTCAATATTTATGTCTAATATTTCATTTTACATTTTTGTCAGTTTTAATGAAGTTAATTTGGCATTAGCTAACAAGTATAATAAATAATGATGATATAGTAATTATGTCCTCTGTATACATGAAAATTTTAAAGAGAAAAACAGCATATATCATACTTTGATGTGCACGGAACACGGAAATAAATTCTCGCAGCTTGCATTACCAAAATTGTTGTTTTTGTGTGGGATAGTGAGCATAAATAACTTTTTAAACAAAAAAGCATTAAAATGTAAATGTTTTGAGTTTTCAAATGAACTATTTTGTGCCAACAATATTTTAATTTAAAATGTTTCCTGAGTGGAAGTAAGTCTCCTCAAAAAAAAAAAGCATACTTCCCCCAAAATTTCTGGTTCCCCTTGCCCCTGTTCATTATCTGTCTAAGTGGACTATTCTGTTTCAGTTATTCACATTTTGTATCATTTGCAATAGCTAATTATGTTATTTTATTTCAGTGGGTTGAAGGTGATCCTCCACTCATGCCTGTGCAGTCTCAAACACCTGCAACATCTCTTCTATAAAATAGAGAAAGCTGTTTTATTTCATCAAATGTGCCTTCCAAATCAAGTATAAACTATTTGCAATCATTGTGTCATATCATGGTGATTTATCATCTGAGAATGTTGCACTTGATGAAGTAAGACAACTGAACTGGAACAAAAGTGTTGTTTAATTTTAATGACAAATGTGCAACATCAAATTCATTCATTCACATTTAGAGAACACATTTTATTTGAGAAGCTCATGGATTGCTAAAACATAATATTTTTGTTTTATAGTTTGAAATAACTGATTTTTGCAAAAATGAAGTTTCAACATTTTATTGTTTTGCACAACTTTTATTAATACAGAAGTCCCTCGTATAACACGGTACTTGTACAACGCTGTTTCAATATTACATGATACAAAATTTGCAACTATTTTAACATGGATTCGATATTACACGGTAAAAAACTTGAATTTAATACTGTTCGATTTTCATGTAATACTGGGAGAAATTTTTAAAAATGAATGTAATTTTTATTCAATATACACTGTAAAAAAATATTCATAAAAAAGGTCTGGTATAACACAGTTTTGATTCTACCCGGTATGAGTTCACCATGTTATACAAGCAACACCTGTATGTTATGTAATTTTAATGCGACATTCATACAAAAAGGAAATTATTTATAAATACTCATACTCAATAGTCTTCCTTTCATAATCCTTTTAAGTGTTTTTACTATTTTGTTTTCTTAAATTGCCCATGTAGAAGCATAAAATAGTGTATAGAATATCCAATTTTTGTTTCAAGTGCTTGCATGTGAGGTATCTTGGAATCTGTAAGCTCTTTGCTAAAAGTTTTATACAGTGACTGTCTTTTGGATTACCAGAAATGATTTTTAAGCTTGAATAGTATTTGATAATTGTTTTTCATTGTTTAGACAACTGTAAATGTTTATACAATTTGGCTTCATTAAAAAAGGCTTAACTTTTCTCTCTCTTTCCCCCCCCCCCCCCCCCATATTCATGAACCTTCAAGTGTTTATGATTTGAGAAATTATAATTGACATCACTACCTATTCTGATCAAAATGATGCAACCTAAATTTTACAGATAAAAGTTTTCTTGTTCAAAAATTGTTATAGTTGAAGTACTTAGTTTTCTTCATTCTTACACTGAAAGATCTCTTCATGTAGGGGAATGTAGAGCAAAGTGAAATAGTTCAGATGACTAAACTTTTTCAAAATGAACAAATTGGAAATTTGTTTTGAAAATTGCAGTACATAAATAAAGAACATTGTATTTTACAACTACTTGCATTGAAACAATGCGTTTTATTTTTGGTAGTAAAATAGTTCCTTCAGAAAGGGGGGGGGGGGGATATTTCACCCCTTTTTTTTCATGGAACAAAGTGAAAAATGAAATATTTTCCCAATGAAATATATTTTATTTGATTGTGAAAGATATTTTTGAACATATTAATGAGCAAACAAAAGGATAATTTAATAAATGAAAAGATAATGAAATAATTAATTAATTAATTAATTTTACTCAAGGAAAAATAAATGAGTCATTCCACTCATTTAACAATTGAGTGAATGAATTAATAAGAGAAATATTTAATGAATGTAAATTAGTTAATAATAAGTAAGTAAGTGATTATATGAATAAGTAAGTGATTTAGTAAATTATTGAATGAGTAAACAAAATGAACTAATTTCACTTTTCCCCATCCACTTTGCCTCGCATGCGCTTGACTAATTGTGAAAAATATCAAAAGCACATATAAGCTAAATATTAACTAAATAAATACTGCACTGAATATTAGAAGGTTCTAATTAGTATTTGAAATGTAAATAACAAAAACTTTATAATTTTATAATATCAAAAATAATTTTTGACTTACAACGAATATTACAATAAGAGTATCCATTTTTGAAAATGACCTGTATTATCAAATGCTTTAATCTTCGGCGGTATAATTTTCCTGACTGGAATATACTACATGTGCAGCTACATTGTTAAACTATTACTAGATAGGTGGCGCTAAGTGCAGAGTAAATATTTCACCACTTCACTTTGCCCCACTATTTCACTTTCCCCTACTTGGTGTTTTTCATTCTTACACCGAAAGATCGCTTCATGTACTTCATTAATTATGCTCCATATTGAATATAGGGTAAATTTATAGGAATTTCACTCAGAAAACATTGTACTTGCTTTAAAATTACATTCTTCAAACTTGAGGGAGGGAAATACATCATTAAAACCTGCTCTTTCAATCAAAAATAGGACAAGGATTGTTGTTTTTGTGCTTTTCCGAAAAGCTCTTTTTTTTCTCTCCCCCCCCCCCCCCCAAGAAAGACATTTTTAATGCTATTTTTGTTTTTAAAGATTTTACATTGATATTTTTGAGTGAATTTAAGAAGCGATTATTATCAGATAATTTTCCGGTGTTATAGTTTAATGTTCTGTCTCTTTTTCTGTTTTATAATGCTCAAAATTTAGAAAAATGTATAGAAAAACATTTCAATTTTGATTTATAACATAGTCTTGTTTAATAACAAATGAAATGCATAGTGGTATATATTATGTGGTTGGTCTCCTGTCTTTTCCTAGAATTGAACTGTTATTGTGCATTAGTGCTTATCAATTGTAGCTTTCTTCCATTAATAAGCATTTCTTCCATTTTCTTAAATAATAATGTTAGATTCATTTTTAATTTATTGTTTCCCATATTTTCATATTCTGTTTTCCTTGTTGGTAACAAGAAAAAAAAAATTAGTATTTTTTAACTTTTTTTTTAAATAATTCAAAAGTTTTTTGGTGTGTATTTCTTTTTTCTTTTTTACAATGGCAGAAATGAAGAAATGAAATCTTTCATTTAATTTACCTTGGCCCTGTAGCACTGAATTTTCTTTAAACTCTGAGAAATAATTTGTTCGGTGCCTAAAATTTCTTCCTAGTGTGCAAAACTTTAATTTTTGTCGGGCTCTCTCTCTCTTTCTCTCTCTCTCTCTCTCTCTCTCTCTAAATATATGTATATATATACACATATATATATATATGTGTGTGTGTGTGTATGTGTGTATATTCTCAAGTAGCAGAACTTTCAGTATAGACCTCTAAAACTGTTTTGGGATGTTTAACTTTTAGAAATTACATGGAGGAGATTTAAAACTTCGTATTTGTGCCCGAGTAGTAAACCCTTCCAATTTAAGCACACATATTTTAATAATAACAGAAGCTGAACCCTAAGACGAATAAGATTTTTTTTTTTTTTTTTTACCATGACATTCCTTGTTATTGATCCCAAATGATGCATACTGTCTGATACAGTATTAGAAATAAAAACATAAATTTTGGAAGTAAAGGGCATTTTTTTGATTTGATTACACCTCTGTCAACTTTTTAAAAAAAGGAAAAAAATTCTGTTGCACTTTTCTTTTTTTTTTTTTTTTTTTGATAAATTTTATCTTTAAGCTTGAAATCAGTCTGCAGCCCTCACTGACATGCTTCATGTTTTCTGCTACTGGGTACATATATGTATGCTAGAGTGTCCCAAAAAACGAAAGTTGATTTTTCAAGTCGCATACCCTCTTATATTTTTTCTTTTAGGTCAAAAAAATTGTAAAAAAAGTTTCATATAATTTGAATAACCGCAACTCGTACCTGAAAGTGTAAACCAGCCCTATTGCTAGGCCGAATCAAAAAAAAATTTTTTTTTTGGAAGTTAGAAATTTCATATTGATAAAACGTTGCCCCTACAACCCCATATGTACCACAAAAGTATTTATCCAAATTTTAAAATATTTAGGTGTCCCGCAAAAAGTTGACTTTTTCAATTTATCTTAGAAAAAATTACATATACATTTAAATAAAATATCAAATTCAAAAATTATTATCGAGCACCTTTTCAAATCAACATTTTCATTTGAATGATAAAAAAATACTATATATAAAATGAAAAACATAATTTCAAATTGAAAAAATCCATATTTTGAGTGTCATGTGGGAGACTTAAATGTTCCAAGAGAGCAAAACTTTCTACATAACGCTAATTATCAACTTTACTGTTTATATTTTTCTGCTTGATAACTTTTTGAAATTTACCTTACATTTTTTTTTTTTCATTATATAGAAAAAAATCAATTTTTTGAAGAAAATTACAAATTTTAGGCCTTTTGCTGGACGCCTAAATGTTTTTTATTTGGATAAATATTTTTGTGGTACATGTGGGGCAATGGGGGCACATAAAATTTTCGAACTTCGAAAAAAAATTTTTTTTTCGTCCTAGCACACAGTGCTGGTTTACACCTTCAGGGCAAAGTCGGTACGGGTTGCCATTGTGCAATTATATGAAACTTTTTGTGCAATTGTTTTGACCTAAAAGGAAAAATATAAGAGAGTGCGACTAGAAAATTGGACTTTCAGTTTTTTTGGGGGGGTGGGAACACCCTAATGTATATGTATATAGAGAGATAGAGCTCTGTTATTTCATTATTACTAAGAAATCTCAAAATGTTTTGAACAATTTTTACAGTTTAAGCCACCATATGTTGATTATGGAACTACTTATTGATGCATGTTGATGAATGTGTTTATTATCGTCTCAAAAATTTATTATTTTTTCTGTTGTAAAATTTAGTATAGAAATTTAATTTTATTTGTTCTTTCTTCCTTCCTTTTTAAATCATTTTGAGTGTTTCTGTAACATTTTATAAGTATTTTACTAATTAGAGCATTTATATATTTGTATATATATGTAAACTGATCTAAGCAATTGCAGTAATGCTTAATTTGAAAATTAGTGTTCCATTCTAGCATGAGTTTCATGCTATAGAGTATGTTCCTTTTCTTTTTTTAACTTATTTGTCATCATCAATTTATTTTCAGCTTAAGCGCACAAAGCATTTGCTTAGATTAGTAAAGTGTAAATAGAATTTATATTTGTTTTAGATTCTTATAAATGTCCATGAGAAGTGGATTCTTGTTTTATCACTCATAGAGGGTGTATGAAACTTTAATGATGTTAAAGGTTCTAACTATTAAAGATATCTTGGATAAATGTTTTTTTTAAGCATAAGCCTTTAATATGTATACAAACATATATATATACATAACTTTATGTGTGTAGGTTTTTCTTTTCTTTTTTTTTTTTTTTTTTCAAGTAATTTCCCATACATTTCAGATGTACACATAATGTCGGTCCCGCTTAATCTGGCAACGGATAAACAAATACCCCGCTTATACGAATAAAGCCTCCTAGAACGAGGCACACAATGTTGAAGTCCCCCGCTTATTTAAATAATTTCCACATATAATCGAATACTAATCAGCTTTGGCAAATATTTTATGTTGAGGAAAATTTTGAATAAATGAGAAAGAAATTAAGTAAGAACAATTATTATCATTAAAATTAAAGTGATATTTATCTCTGATATCAGGCAAGATCTATATTCTATCAAATTTTTTTTGTATTTGTCATTGCAAAAAAAAAATAGTGCAGTCAGTAATTAAATAACACAATTCAATATACACGTTTTAGACAATGATAAATTGATCTACGATACAGTAGATGAGGAGGGGAAAAGAGCAGTTAGAAAAGTGTTCCCAAAAGACCAGTGGCGGCGATTCGGAGGGGGAGCCCCATCAATTTTTTATTTGTGCATTCATTTTATTTTCCAATTTGGGAACCAAAACTAGAAACTATATAAAAAAGCAGATGTGTCAAAATTTACAGATCATAATTGAATCATTTGTTTTTCTTTGTATCTCTGTATACAAAACATTATTTAGCACAAGCAGTAACTTTCAGTTTATGTATTCATTTTTTAGATATTAGTAAATTTCAAAAACTTTTAAACAATAACATCAGTTATTTCCTTTATATAGCTATTGCTTTTTTACTACTACAATTTAAGATAAATGTTGTCAATTTAGAAAGGTAAATAAAATTTCCCCAGTTAATCAAATACCCAGCTTTATCAAATAATATTTCTTGGAACTAATGATATTCAATTAAGCGAGGCTGATAGTATATACTTTCTTGAAGCAGGCTCTTTTCTTCTATTTTTTATGAGTTGCTCTCGAAACTTTGGTGGTTGCAAAAAGTCTCGGAATCAGTTCTACTAGTCATGTTTATTAGCCTATATATTTCTGTCTAACCAAGGATTGTATGGAAAGGCAAACATCCAGTTTACACGGAAGCATCTATTAGTTTTCAGGGATGTCAGATTTTGCAGATGTATGTTAGCCTTTAAATTAAACAGAGTCCCATTCAAATGAGCGGAATACGCGCATAAAATTTTTATTTTTCCCCTCATTCAGATGGAGTCGCCTTAACTGGATGTTTGCCAATTCCATATAATCCGTGGCCAAACAGTATGTTCTTAGTTTTCTCTGCTATCATTCTTTATTTGGAAAGGGAATATTCTTTTTACTGTGATTCATAGCTGCAATTTGATACCCTGCTTCAGTTCTCTCAATATGTTCTGTCATGAGTGCTTTGGTAATTAGTTTTGATCCTTTTATTTGTAAGTAATATATGCCTTGGACTAACATGTTTCTAGAAAAAAATAATTAGTTTGGGGGGATTTGTTTTTATAAAAAACTAAAACTTAGTCAAAAAAATAGTTTATTTATTCAATAATCTATTTTATCTTTATTTCTTTGATTAAATTAAACTAAACAAGACTGATATTTAGATTGAGCCAGATAGCGTTAAAAGGTGGGCAAATTCAATGTAAAAGGAACCAGTACCAGATATAGTATTTATTTATATTTCCACTCCATGAAGAAAGTGAGGTTTTGGAACCTGAAAGATAAAATAACCTATATGCTTATTTGGCATTTTTATTGCTTGGCATTTGTTTATAAGGATAATAACTTTCAAGAGACTTTTTGTACATATTCATTGTTATGGCACTCCATTTCTTATTTTTCTTTTGTCAAAGATATCCCATTTGTGTTGAAATGTATATCTAAAAACCTTGATTCGTTTGTAATGTCTCACCCATCATGTAATTATCATTTACTTATATCATCGCCTCAGAGCAACTCTAAGACATCTAATCCCAGGAATAACAATAAAATATCCTACTGTTGCTCTGAGGCAACGATATTTTTAATGGTTTTTTTAAATTGATTTCAGATTTCTGTAGTTGAATTTTTTTCTTCAGAAATTAAAGGTTCATTTAGGCTATTTGCATTCTTTATTGTTATAGGTAAATTTATTTTGATATTTCAAATTTGAAAATATTAATTGTTCATGAACTTCGTTTTATTTTATTATTATTAATAGATTTTACCCTTTTTTTAATATGTAAGATTTTTTTTTTTTTAACTGACAAGAATCCACTATAATATAAATTTATTAAAAGTATATATGTATAGGAACTGGAAGTAATGAATATATGTATGAGCAGTTTGAGAAATACTTTGCTATATGTCTTTTTCCCTTAATTTGTATGGTTGTAAAATTACTCTGTTTATTCAAAGTACCAAGTGTAATATATAAAGTTGGTGTATATAAAGAATTTATAAAAAGCTGTATCTAGTTCACATTTTATGAATTTTTTTTTTAATTGCAAATTTGATTTTTTATGGCCCCCACTTAAAATTATATTTCTTATAAATGGCTACTACATCAATCTTGAAATGTGCTTAAGCTTCAACGTGAGTAAAATATCTTTCATGCTTTAATGAAAACTCATTTTAGCAGCTAAACGCTCTTCTAAAAGATTGCATTAGTCATTTCTTATGATAGGGTGCATTAAAGTTTTATGTTGCCTAAACTGCTAGCTTGCATAACAAACAAGTATTTCAATTCAAAAACACACCCTAAATTCTGAATTCACTTTAAATATGATTTATTCAAATAACGTTTTTATTTCAAAGACTGCAACAAGAAGCATTTCCAGGGCCCAAGAGAGGCCATGCCAGTCTTGTCGGAAAGTAGGTGCTCATCCCTTAAGCAGGGGGATCAGAGTTGTCTAAATTTGGTAAGTTTTAGAAATGGGGAGGCCCGGTGACCAAACTGACAAGGGGCCCACCTTGACTCTTGGTGACTCTGGGCATTTCTTTCTTAAAAGTAGATTTATTACTAAGTGCAGTCAAGTCTGGATTATGCAAGGTTATTGGAACTGACACTAACTCGGATGATGCAGACTGCCTAATAAATCAAAGAAAAAAGCTACTTTTTTTATGCAAGCGGAGAATTAAATGAAATAGCGAAAAGGAAAAAGGGAGTATAAGATTTGTTGATTTTAAAATATTTCAAAGATTAGAAAACCACATAAAGGCAACTTCCCTTTGAAAAAAATGATAATCTCTGTCCTCTTTTTAACTGTCCTAGTGGGGGCGGCCTGCCCGAGTATACTTAAGCTGGTCTATGGAGTTTAACCTCTTAACTGCGTAGCCCGAGCTGAGCTCGGGGTGAGGTTTATGTGCCTTTAACTGTGTAGCCCGAGCCCCTTGAGTAGGGGCAGTGGACTTTCCTGCAGTACTCGAAGCAACTAACCGCGGGTGTCTTAAGATAAATTCCGAAAAAGGAGCAACCGCGAGTAGGTGGAGAGTCAGTTGTCGATCTAATTTATTTCCACTCACTGGACAGGCGCACGTGTTCGAGAGCTATGAGTAAGTTCATCCTAACGCTGCTTGAAATGGATGTGTACTCAGAAATTGTGCATTTTTAGATTGAAATTAGGTACTAAAAATTAATATTCTCGCAAAATGCTGAAAATGAAGTTTTCATTATAATTAATTATCAAATACAAAAAGATCTGAATTAGAAATCTTAGTCTGAAATAAATATAAAAGTATAACTAGCGTGCCAGCATAAAATCTTTATTAATCTGTTCAAATATAAATAACCTGTCAATTATACTTTTTCAAAAATATCATAAATTTAATCTCTCTTATAAAATGAAAGTTCATGACAATAGCGTCCCTAGGAACTCTAAGTGACACTATTGTCCGATGGAATATGAACTTAATCTAATAATGTGGGTTATGTCATATATCTTATTTTTTTATTATTAATTCTTTTCGATTTTTTGCGTTAAATCCAGAATTGAGAGGAAAATTTTCTTGTCACACAACACAGTTCCGTAAAATTAAATTTTTAATATTTGCAAAAAAAGATCATGTTTACAAGCGGTTTAAAATAATGAAATAAAAGCACCATTTTGGATTTAAAAAAATGCAAAGTCCCCCCCCCCCCCCCAAAAAAAAAATGCTGACATCTGTTTTGGAGTTACAAGCCCGTTTTTCAAAGCAAAAAGGTACGAGCTTATTGGTATAAAATGCATACTTTTCCATTAATTAAATTATTTTTTATGAATTATGTAATACCATCACGAAACTCTTATGCTTTATCAACTCTTGAAGAGGAAGTATGAAAGGTTTTTAGAGCAAATTCAATGTGTTCAGAGCACTCCCCTAAACATTCGAGGTAATCTACAATACTTATCACTTAAAATTAATCCTAAACTTGGACTGATATTTGCAATTCAAGACTTCTGAAATATATTTATTTACGAACTGTTACGACAAACCCCTCTCAAGATAAAATTCTAACTTGTTATACGGATATCTGTTTTGCGCTTTTCTTTTCTCTACAGAATGCCTTTCCATCAAGCTCTTAATAAATATCCTAGTATGAAATAAATAAATATCTGAACTAAAAAGTAAATGGGGAAAAAATCAACAACTTTGGAAACAGCACAAGTTTACCAAAAACTCCAGTCACATGTTACGGGAAAAGGGGGGGGGGAGGAAGACCTTTTTTTAATAGCAAAAATTTTTTTAACTTAGGTATGGACTTTATTAGATGTTCTGATTACCTTATAACATCCAAAGCTCAAATCTTCTTATATTACAAGTTTCTCATTGCAATCCTCCTCTTCACTGCAAAACCCTTCTATCTGCACTTTTTTTTTTTTGCAAATTAGTGGTGTTTTAAACGATGTTAAACTTATTAATCACCAAGTGCTTCAAGTTTTTATTTAGAAATCGAAAAATATTACGTATTGCCCTTTTATACAAATGTTTTCAAAGGAAAATATTAATTTTTCTAAGATGAAATTGCGAAACGCTTCTCATACACCTGGTAAAGCTCGAACTGAAAAAACTGCAGAGAAACATGATGCATTATATTATATATGCAGGGTGTCTCAGTTAAATGTTTCAGAGCTCCTAGGAGGGGTGGGATGCATTCTGACGACTTGAAATTATATCGCATTTCGGGATCGGAAATTCTTTCTCTACCCGAGAAATTCGACATATGCCAGAAGTATTGTGCGAGTTTTGTTGGCAAAAAAAGAGCACTAAATTTAGATTTAAAATAAATATCTAGCACGTTTTTTCCCAAATTTTGAGTTGTGTCACTTTCCTTGCAAGAGTGCGAGAGATAAAGAAATAATTAGAGAGAACATATGCAGCTGATGTACAAAAAAGTTGGAGACACATGAGGAGAGGGGGGGGGGGTAGGTAGGCGGTGCCTGTACAGGTGACTTTTTCTAAAATTTAATTTTAACGTTATTATTGATTAACAGACCTTTTTTCAAAATGTCCGGGGCAAAACCTCAAATATTGGGACTAATGGTCATATGGTACTTCTTTCAATTCGATGCTACATTTTTTAATTTTTATAAAATAATAGGAACCTTTTCTTTTGAAAGAAAAGGGGGTAGTTGTCCCCCATACTAGTCGATTATAAATATATGTAAATAGAGAGAGAATCTAGTTGGACGTTTTTATTTTATTACAAAGAGTCAGCTGAATCTAAACTTGTGTAGCGTTTTAGTTTGTGTAAACTAAACGTAGTGCAAAAAAATCGCGGCATAACGTGAATCAATTAAATGTATCAATCTGCAATGATTTAGTTTAGGAGAACGAAGGGGAAGGGATGCTGCCCCCTGAAATATTTGAATTTCTATGGTAAAAATAATGCAAATTGTTACGTAAAATCGTTCAAAACCACCTTTATTTATGCTGTTGCTTTTTGTGGTCCCAAACACCAAGTTGAGGCTACTAGTTTTCCTTCTAATCAATATGTTCTTCCTGTTTTTCCTTTTTAAAAAAAAAATAAGATTTAAAAAGTAGCAGTTATCACATCGCGTCACTTTTACTATTATAGAGTGACAAGGTTGAAAATACAACAGGTGTGTGTGAGCTGTTTGCACCCCAAAAAGATATCTATTCAGAAAGGCTTAGAATGCGATGCGAATAAAAGATTTCAGACACTCCCAAGAGAGATAGATGAATGCGGAAACAGGTTCGCTGTCGTATCAGTGCATTCCATTAGCCCTCCTTTCTTTGCCACAAACACAATTGTGGAATGTGTAGTTTTATAATAGCAAGATTCACTAACAGCTGGTGAATTTGAATAAAAAATCTTAAGTCAAAAAAAAAAAAAATGTCAAAAAAAATAATAATAATAAATAAATAAAAAATAAAATAAATAAATAAATAAAATAATAATAAATTTAATCAATGATAAAAAAAATCATTAAAAAGTACAGTAAAATCTCATTGCAGCGAATACCTATGCAAAGAAATTTCCATTTCAACGAAATAAATATTCAATCCCATTTTTATTTCTAATATACATTCATCACAAGATGGCTGGTTTTAGAAGAAATTGATCAGAGAATATTCTTACTTTTCATTCTGAAGCTGAAAAAGTAAAATATAGTTCTGCTATAGGAAAAAAATATCTAAAATCAGTGAAACATAGTAAAAGACTCTAGGTTTCATGAACAGACATTGTTTATGAGACCTAAGGAATAGTATTTCTTCCTCGTCAAAAGTATCATCACTTCACCAGTAAAAACTCGACCTGTCTCTTCACCTCAAAACATCTTTAATGTAAAGTAAATTTCAAGTAAAGTTTATTTTAATATTTTTAGTTAAAGGTAAATGAGGTAATCCTGTATTGCGTTTTTTTTCTGTTTTTTTTTCAATGTGTTTCAAATCAATATGTGCTGAAAAATTCTTTTTCTTTTTTTTTCCTTTAACACATTTAGTTCTCTTCCGGTAATACTTTCCATAAAATTAAAAAAAAAAAATCTGTTCGGAGTATCCGAAGATTCGGACATGCAAGGCTTCTACTGCATATAGTAAACAATCTAGAATGTAAAATAAGAAATAACAACGTCAAAAAGCACGATTGCAGACTACTGCAGACACGTGTTTCGGCGTTACAAGGAACGCCTTTTTCAACGCAAAAGAAATGAGCTTATAAAGGAAAAGACATCCGAAAGTTCATTTTTTTGCATTGAAAAAGGCGTTTCCTTGTAACGCCGAAGCACGTGTCTGGAGTAATCTGTAATTTGTGCTTTTTTGACGTTGTGTCACTTCTTATTTTACTTTTTGACACAAAGGTATTTATTTAACTAATCTTGGATGTATTCAAAACGAAGCAATATTCCTACAGTTCACGAAATATTTTCAATAAATATGAACAAGAAAATTAAATGATGCTTTGATTATACACATAAATTGGATCGATATTAGGAGAAGAATACTTCTTATACGCTCTTTTCGTTATTCCCCTCCACCTTTTATTCTCATCCAAGCAATTTAGTTTTTATCATGATCAAATTTTCACCGTCACTTGGGACATTTAGCCATGAATATGAAAAATTAAGAAACAAGAACAAATTTTAATAGTTTGAAAGAAGAAAGGATAAAAATACAAAAATGTATGCCTTCCCCTCTTACTTATATATACACGTATAATATATATGCATTAGTTTAAACATATACTAACACAACCCAGATCTTTTTCGAGTACTAATTCTAATCACAGAAACTAGATTCTAATGCTCGTTCAAGCACGAATTCCCACGTTGATTCTTCTACAATAGTTCAGGTTTTCTTTTGAAAGGGGATTAATTCTTTGCTCTTGCTTTTCATGGGTGCAATGTCTGACTGATAATGTGTATACTGGCTGCGCATGCGCACTTCACAGTAGCTACATTGTTGTTTCTACAACGAGAAGGCCTTCATTCTTTGTTGAACATTGGATGCATTTTGAACATTTTTTTCTTAGCGAATACTTATATGCTTCATAATGTCAGACGCAGATTATTCGAGCAACGACAGCTCTGATTATAGTATTTATTCTAATGACCAAGAATCTTCTGATGAAGAAAACAGCGCAGATGACAATTTAGCCAAATACACCCCCCCCCCATCTCCGCCGAAAGAATACGTACTCCCACGACCCGACAACGATACTTGAGTCGCTAGTCACCATCTTTATTTGGGGGCCCTCCCCTCCCCTGCTTAGATTGTTTATAAGTTTAGAACAGCGATTCTCTCTTGGTGGTTAGGTGGATCGGTACCAGTCCGGAGGAAAAATTTGCCGGTCCTCAGGGGTTTTTGCTCGTCCTCGATTTAAAATCTATATAAATAAAACATTCAATATATACGTATGTGTGTGTGCATGGCGCCCTATGTAAATCCACAGTTTACGTCGGATCTCGAACAATTTGGCAGGGAGGTACTTGAGCACCCAAGAAAGAACGTAAGGGGGTTTTCGAACGCGAAAAAAAAAAAAAACGTTTGAATTCTAATAATAAGATCCAAAAATGGCGTTTTTCTATAATATGAGGGCAAAAAAATGCTCACAAAAATTAGAATAAAGTATCCACGGAAACCACTGATTTTTCTGCATCATTTGTTCCAATGTCCCAAGGTGATTAGAACGTGAGTTTCAACTGTTTTTAACTAATTTCAATCTTAAAATGTATAGGTAAGCCTTCAATTTGAAATTCGTTGCTGCTTACGGTCATTGTTGAACAATGATTTTATAAAAATTAGTAGCGTGACGAAAATCATTGAGAAGAGAGATCTGTTGCCGTTTTTCTTTCTCGAATACAAACAAAAAAAATCTACCTTTTGTTTTGAGGCTTTTTCAATAATTGGGGGATTTAAAAATTTTCTATTTTGGTAACTTTTTCTCGCTTCGTCAGGAAATTTTGCAGATTTTTAATATTATTTAGCCTGATCGTTTGACATAACTTTTATTTTCGAGGTAGACCGATTGAAGTCCGGGTGACGCAGCTATGAAATAAACAAATTAAAAATTCTTTATTCAAAAACAAATAAAGAAATAAATGTAAAAGTCTAATAACATCCTATGTAACGGTTTTTGCATGAATTTGGTGATTAATTTTCAAAATTGTCTGATTCTTCTCAAATGCTCACTTACTTATGCATAGTTGTTACAACAATTAGCTATCTACAACCTTTGCTATAAAATGTTTTGCAACAAATTTCTAATATGTAGTTAAAAAAAAAAAAAAAACGACTACCCACTAACTTTTTCCACAATAATCTGCAAGTCAAAAATTTCCCTTTTTTTTTTGAAGGGAAAAAAAGAATAATAAAAAGAAAAGGAGAAAAAAAAGGGGGGGGGATTCTCCAGTCAGATTAAATTTTAACACAGATTTTTCAGGTTCTGCGAGTCATTTTCTTTTTTTTTTCATATAAAAAAATAATAATAAATAAGGCAAGGAAAAAAACTGACCGGTCCGGGAGTTCTTTTAGAAAGATGTTGCCGGCCCGTGGGTCAAAAAAGGTTGAAAGAAAAATCAATTTAGTGCTTAGGTATTATAGCAGTTACTGGCGTAGTCAGAATTACAATCTGGGAACTGGGCCGTAGCCTACGGCTCCTGCTTTTGAAATTCTCCCAAGTGACTAAGATTTTGATTTAGCCAATGGCTAAATCCAATGGCGCACATGGCAACCCCGCGGTGCGGGGGGGGGGGGCGCAAGAAGTATGAGGGCGTACGTTCAGAAAAATAAGCACTATGTTGAAATTTAAATCTTGCGGGGGAGGGGCATCAAAGTCTATCTACGCCCCTCTCCCCATATTTTATTTGGATCCTGCATTTGATTTTGATTTCAGTTACAGTTGAGGTAAACCTAACCTGACAGCGTCGTGATGTTATCATTAGGATCTGCTCAGCCTTCAAAATGCTGCCAGGTTAGGTTTGCCCCATCTATAGTTACATTTTGTAAGCAAACTCTTCTTCAATTGTAAGTTTGTAGACGTCGGTTCCGAATGGCAATATAACATATACGAAGCATTCAAGTTTATCGTTTAAAAAAAATACAATTGCTATTGAATTTTTTGCCGGCTTGAAATTTTTAATATAAAACAGGATAAATTATAAATGTTTCAGTCTGAATTTCATTGCTAGAAAACTTTGGTTTTAAGTTGGTTGGAACCAAGGAAACACTAGCACACCCAAGTAAATGGGTGTGACTCAAGCCATACGTGATGAAAGTTAATGCCCCAGCTTTTGACTACCATATTAAAATTTATGCAGCAAAACTACAAACCGTTAGTTTTAAAAAAATAACATTGCTTATCATAGTATAATCATGTAGCAAATACTAGGCTTCGCAGTTTTTATAAGCAATCTAATTATCCATAGAATATAAAGAACTTCATGTTAAAGTTTGTGATAAGGGAAAGTTATTACAACTTCCATCAATTTTTGTTTCTTTTTTAAAATGTTATTTTTTAATTTTTAAATTAAATTGATTTAATTGCGCAGTTTTAAAAGTTGAACAGCAAATTTCAATAACTAAACTAGTTGACTAGCATTTACAAAATATATAACGTCTGTTTGAACATAAGTAAATATTTCGGAATTTCGTAGTAAAATGCTTAAGTCCTTTTCAGGGCCGATCCTAGCAGGTGTGCAGGTTGTGCACCGCACAAGGGCGGCCAAAGCAAGGGGCGGCCGCAGGCCGCATCATAGTTTTTTTAATCAAGCAAAATTCCTCAAGAATTTCTCACAAGATAACTTACAATAAGACAAATAAATATGCTGAATTTTAAATGTTCAAATATCAAAGTGCCGATTTCCCGACAGCATAGCATAGTTTAAGAAAAATAGATTGTTAGGGAACATTGTGTTGGTTTATTGTCCATTAATATCTACTCTTTACACACATGCTTCATTTGGTTGCAAAACTTGTGACAGAACCGGTAATCAGGCATGGATACAGGGGAGGAGAGATGAGGGAAAAGGTCCCCCCCCCCCCTGAAGCATGAAAGGGTGCCTTCTAAAAGGAGTATTCAGGACCGAGGGCGGCGGTTAATGTTTACCCCCCAAGCTTTTATAGACCTAAACAATGAAGACATATTTTATATATTATATTTAAAAAATCCTATACTGATTAGATACTCTCGCAAGCATTTCAAACAACAAATTCTGTTTTCAACAATCGCGGATGCGTGGAGAGACAGTGGAAAATTGCGACTCCCCTGAGAGTTATACATGTATCAATGACGAACTAAAATTTTGTAATTTTCCCCCTTTAGAACATTTTTTTCGAATTAAAATCACGAATGAACTGCCCGGTTTCAGATCAGGGCTCTTGCCTCGGGTAGTAAATTTAAACGTAGCTCCAAAACGAAGATCCAAAAGGATGCCATGACTTCCTTAACGAGACTAAAAAAGTCTTAAAATTGCGTTTTTAGGACTTTAATTTCGGAAACGTTTGCTGTTTGAACCACCGATCTTAAGGACCCAGTTAAATCTCTGATTCACTCCTTCCACCTTAACTTAATCAAACATAGCCTGAAAATGTTGGCTTTAAAATCCAAAATGTGTTTTCAGATGCCAACCCTTCGATGGCGGGCCCCGAAATCCTAACACTACTACCAAAAATAGTCTCAATAGGGAAGTTTTCGATTTTTCAATTTTATTTTTATATGATAGAGTAACATGTATGAACATTATAGGTGAAAAAATTTTTGCGATACGATAAGTAGTTTTTTTTAAATTAATTTTTAAAGTTCAAGCGCCTGTGACGTCAGATGGCATAGGAAGTGACGTTATGCGCCTTCCGGTAGGGCAGAAGCCGAAGGTCACGCATTCGACTTCGAAGACGAAACGTAAAAGGCTATCTCCTCGCATTTAACTCCTCGCGTTTCTGGAACATTAAACCTCTCATCCTCTCGGAAATATTCGAATATCCTCATTGATGTTACTTGAGGAAGATTATTTAGATTGTGCTTTAACGAATCCGGTCTCCATAGTGTGTTCAAAAGGATTATTGAATTTCTAAAAAATATAAATATCAGCGCGCTCAAAATATTCCTAGCGAAAACAAGGGATCTTCGGCGGAAGGCTGCCCGTTCGCGCCCTGTGACGTAGGCTAGTGACGTTTCAGAAGCGCGCACTTTTGCGCGTGGATTTTTAAAAATTCATTAAAAATCAACCACGGTGTTTTAAAATTCGGCGATGGTGAATTTTTTAGTTTTGAGGGTCAATTAACAATATCCAATAGCCAAAATATGAACATTTAATAGGTTGCAACTTCCCTATTAGCGTCTTTAGAGAGGCCTTTAATCTCACTCCCTCAGTTTGAAATTGACTTCAGTTTCAATCAAAAGAAAAACTTCAGTTTCAGTCAAAAAAAAAAAAAGAAAAAGAAACAGTTCGTGGGGGAATACTGAACCCCCGCTTGCTCTTTGTCCCATCGTTATCAAACAATGCCTAAAATACTATTTTGGGATTTCAATTTCTAAAAACTCTGAAGGAGAACTGCATGGCTTATGTAAATTTTTACTGCGCTAGGGCATATATACCCATCAATCGTCGAAGTGAGGTGGACAAAAGTCTATAGTTGTGTTTTTCAGATATTATAATCGAATAATATCCGAAAGATCCGCCGAAGCTTCCTAATTTTGTTAACGTCACCAAAAATAGCATAAAATTGCGCTTTTAGAAATATTCGCTTGGGAGATCTAAAACCCTTCCTTCCCAAAAATAGCCTAAAATGGATTTTAGTTCCGAAAAATATTTCGGTTCGGAATATTTTCATGTTTTCCATATCGTTTTCAAATGTAGCCAAAAATGGGTTTTTGAAACAATAGTGCCAAGAAAGTACGGTGAAAAGCCGCCAGATTCCCTACCGTCACCAAAGATAGCCTAAATTTGCGTTTTAAAGTTCAATTTCGAAAACTTTCAATGGGAGATGATTGAATCTCCCTCTCTCTAGCAACGTCAATAAAGGTAAACCCAAAACTGCTTGTTTAAAACTTCAGTTTCGGAAAATTTTCGGGAAGAGCGCCGATCTTTCCTATGCTACGGTCACAAAAAATAGCTTCAAATTGATTTCAATTTTGAAAGAATTTTAGGGAAGAACTCCAACATTCCTTTCCCCTGAAGTCTCGAAAAAGTTCCTTAAATTGCGATATTTGACGTCAATTTCGAAAATTTCCTCATGCACCTAGAATATACCCAACTCTTTTCTCCTTGCAACCAAACACCACCAAAGATTCTTAAAACTATTTTTCGTACGCCAATTTCGATAATTTTCTGGGAGCAATCCCCCCTCCCCCTTCTCCGTCCTTTCTCTGCTGTCACCGCAGACAGACTATAAAATGCGTTTTTACGACTAGTAAATTTTGGTATCTATTACTTTCTTCAAAGATATAAATTGTATCTAAGTAGTTTCTTATTATAAAACTTCTCTTCCTTTTTATAAGTTCCCCATTCTTGTTTTTTTTTTTTTTTTCCTTTTTTAAATTAGAACTTGATATAGAAATTGGAAGAAATATTTATATGGACGTCAAAGATTAGTCAAATTATGCAAATTACTCTTGAGGGGCGGCACATTAGGTCTTTGCACACGGGCGGCCGACACCCTAGGATCGGCCCTGGTCCTTTTGAAGCTAGGAGAATTTCAAAATGGTTTTCAGAACAAACCTAAGAAAAGAGAAAGCCAAAATGAATACATTCCAGCTGTCATTGTCAAACTACCTCTTGCACCTCAGGGACAGCGTTCCCTCCCACTCTTTAGAAACCATCGCGCGCTGGATCCCCATAATGGCTAGATTGATCAAGCAGAAGCTCCTTTGTAAAACGAAAGGAGTAGCAACCCAGGAGGTCCCGGAACCAAATGCATTGCTGGGAAGTGAACATTTCTCTTCAAAATGTTTACGCAGAAAATGACCTTTTTTGGCGAAGAAGTTCTCGCAGTAAAGAGGTTAACATTGAGAGGCTAGCCCTGAGGGTAAGAGGGTTAAGCAATCATCGGGTGTTAGACCTCCGACACTCCACTTTTTAGTTTTTGTATGTTATCTCCAGTTACTAAGTGTCACTTCTCCAAAGCTTAATTCCTTTAATTCTTTTTAAATAAGTGTTTTAATTCATATGTAAAATTGATTCTGAAACCATTCTTAAATTTAAATTTAGTTTAAAACATTTTTGTACCGAAAATTATTCATTTAGTGTAGTAAGAGATGTTCTTTGGTAAAATCATAATATTTCCCATTTTAAACCCTGAAGTAGAGAATGTTCTTCAATATAAGTGTAGTTTTTGATATTTTAAGCTTTTATCTATTGTCATACGTAAATACTATCGTAATTCTGAAACTATCTCTAAATTCAAATCTAGTGAAAAGAAATTATGCAAGCAAATGATCTTTGTAATGGGGTTGTTTCCATCAGTCAAAATTACTACTTTTAGTCACTGAAGTTGATAGAATGAGCAAAAAAAATAACATAGAGCAAGGATCCTTATTATTTACAAGGATCATTTTATTACAAGGATCCTCTTTTATTTAATTTTTTTAAATGTCCGATTTTTCAAACAAGGCATGGTTCTTGGTCTTAATGATGTTACAAGTGATGTACTCCATTGGCCCGCTGAATGTTTATGCTTGCTGTCTACCATGTTTCCAGGTAATGATAATTCAGAAGCAAATTAAATATTGCGCTCTACCCTTGCTATCAACCATATCATTGCCACTACATATGAGAGAAGAAGTGAATTAAATATTGCGCTAATGGCATCAGTGACTGGTATTTCATTACTTATAATGTCATATGAGTCGAAAAAAATAAAAGCGCGCCAACTAAAACTAGTATGTTGTGGCCATCACGAAACTTTCTTCTATATTTTTCTTTTTTTTTTTTCTGATTCCTCCCCATGCTTGACGAGGAAGCAATATTCCCAACAAAAACAAAATTACACATGCAAAAACTTGACGACTATCCCAATGTCTGAATTATTGCAAAAGCAAAGCAAAGAGCGAAAATTGAAAGTTTTTTTAAAAGCCTTGCTTGAATTAATTACAAATATTTTATTTGTTAACAAACATAAGATGGCAACAGTTAAAAATTTTAAATCATTGAGATAATATTTCCTATCATTTCCATACAATTAAAATCACGAGAAATACGCAGACGACAATCTATTACGATTTATCTTTCTTATTGTTGCATTAATAAAAATATTTTTATTCGCAAAAAAAAAAAAAAAAAATCAACACCTCTTGGAGCGATCGGCGTCAAAATTGAACCAAAGCCTGTTTACACATGGATTCACATATATTCCAAATTTCAACCAGAACGTAGCATTACTTCTTGAGATAGGACACTCAAAATGGAAAAAAAGAACGGGTGATTGCGCTACCCCCTTTTTAGCTGTTGACACAAAAATAAAATCAGTTCTTATACCCACTAAGGGCTACTTGCCGATAAATTTTTCTTTCATTCCGTTCATTATTTCTTGAGATACAGCAGTCACAATTGACGACAAAAAACGTTCTATAGCTCAACCCCCGTTTGCGTTATTGACACCAAAATTGAATCAGCACCTGTTCCTGTTAATACCAACATATGGACCAAATTTTGTTTGATTCCGTCAGTTACTTCCTGAGTAATAGCAAGCACGCGTAACTCGAAAAACGTCCCATTGCTCCACCCCCCTTGGAGGAATTCGCGCCAAAAACTAATGGGCACAAGTTCACATAGGGGCACATATGTGTACCAAATTTCGTTCGATTTCATGCGGTAGTTTTTGTTGTAGAGCGGCCACAAAAAACTGGTCACACACAGACGTGACACACATACACACACACATACAGACAGACAGACATTTTCCAAAAATGGTCGAAATGGACTCAGCACACCTCAAAACGTTCGAATCCGTCAAAATTCGAAATTCGAAAATTTGCACGAATCCAATACTTTCTTCTATATATTAGATATAGAAGAAAGTAATAATTTTTCAAACTTTGTCAAGTTATTTAAAAAATGGTGAGATCCTATGTTTTTATGCATGCTCTTTCAGAAAAAATACTTTTAAAATTTCGGAAACGACCCATTCTGTAAAGTGAGAGAATGTTCTTTAAGCAAAAGTGTAATTTTTATTTTAAAGTTTTTTTTTAATATTAATATATCAAACTACTGTCTCTTAATTTTGAAACTGTTTCTAAATTTTTTTTAGACAAAGCAGTTTTTATGCACAAAATTATTTCTTTATAACCAGTAGAGTAAGAGAATGTTGAAAGTAAAAATATGTTTTTTTTTTTTTTTTTTTTTTTTTAAGCTTTTATTTATGTTTATAATTTTATTTCTAAATTCAAATCTGGTTAATATTACTTATTTCTAAATTTAAGTTTAAATAAAAGTTTTTAAGCAAAAAAAAAAAAATCTTTGTAACCAGTTTAGTAAACAAATGTTGAGCTTATATTTATTTTTATAATTTACTTACCATTTAGACATTAATTCTGAAACTATTGTCACGCCGCTCATTAAAGCGAATGAGTATGGAAAAAATTATTATTTTTAAAAATCCATAAAAGAAAACTAGCTATTCATTTTCTCATCTGGCTTACTTTGGTAATTCGGAACGATAAGATTAGTTCTTACTTGGACCTCAAAACCAAATAATTAACATGTGGTAACAAAATCGAAGTCGAAGTTTAGCTCCTTGTAATCAGTTGAAGAATGTTTAAATTATGCATGATTGTACAACTGACCCTTCCATCTCCCACGCTTATAATCAGGGGAAAGTATAAGGTTTGTGTGAAAGCTAACTTGTGTATCGGAACATGAGGCAAAAACTCTCCCCCAAATCTCTGAAGTATAACAGCTCCACGTTTTCAGATCAAGACAGGATGATGAGGAGGATAATATCTGAGTAATAAATTTAGGTGCAACAAGTGCACGAACTACCTGAAGTCGGGATGCGTAGTGAGTAGGTCTCCATCTAACATCTTCCCTTAAATGACTTTAGTTTTAAGCAGAGCCGGCCTTAAGCCAATTAGAGCAAAAGAGCCCAATGGGGCCCCGCGCCAGCAGGGGCCCCGCTCTAAAAAAAAAAAAATTTCCCCTCGCAAAAATAAACAAGAAAATAAAGAAAATAAAAAGTTCAAATGAACTTAACTGATAATAATTATAATATACTTAACTGATATTTAAGCTGGGGGTATGGAGCTACTTTCAGTGTGATTAAGGGAGTAGGGGGGATTCCCTGAGACTTTTAGCATCCCTATTAAAGTAAGCAAATATCTGTCCCTAGGAACCTATCTGAAACTAGTAGTATCAGATACATTTCCAGAAGAAGAAAAAAAACATATGGCCGATTGAACATTTTTAAATCCATATCTAAGGCCATACCCGCTGTACCCTATAACCGTCGGTCAAGAGAAAGGAACTAGGTAGTGGGGAACCAAAGTACAAATTTTGAATGATTATCAGCAATTAATACGGGCCCCTATCCCAGGATCTTACTATCACATTGGCAATGCGGAAATTTACCCCCGAGATTCTGAAATTTCAGGAATCTCCAAAGCAATCTTTTTAATTTATTTCATTTATATATTTACTTTTATTATTTTTTTACTTTCTTCATTTGTATTGATAAAAAATCTTAAAACTCAGCAGTAATGACAATTTTTTCAATACACAATTAACACTAACGTAGGTGCAATTCTGAAAAATAAGCAAACAAAAGATACTTCAAATACTGTGTGCATTTATTAGCGTAAAACCTCTCCATAACAATTCTATAAAGCAAATTGCCATTAATCTTCTAACGTTTCTACATATTGCCTGGAAATAGGTTTTTAAGTCTTCAAGCCCAAAAAATTTCTTGGAGCATCCATCAAATCCTGACATATCTCCCCTAACGTGACTGAAGATGCGTTTTTAAAATTCAATTTCAAAAAATTCAGGAGGAAGCTACTCCTTACCTCAACTTTATCACAAAAAAACTGATTAAAAGTACATCATTCAGTTTCAATTTTAAAGGATTTCCAAGGAAGGAAAATTCATAAGTTTCACCACCCTCCTCCCTTTCTTCTCCTCTAACGTCTCCAAAGCACAGAAATTTTGGGCCGTCACAAATGACTTTTCCCAGCCTCCCTTTTATATTGTTTACCCCTATATTTCACCCCTAGTTTAAAAAATCTTGGATCTCCTTCAGGCTCGTGCCCAGGACAACAGATACCCCATCTCTTGCCCCCCCCCTCCCCCCGTGCACGCCCCTGCCGCAAAGACAGCCTAAAATATTGCTTTTAAGATTTAAATTTTAAAATATTTTCTGATAAAGTTATCTGAAACCTTTTTCCTAACTAATGACCCCTTTCTTTAGAATCAGCACAATAGCTTAAAATTTTCGTTTTAGAAAATACTACTACGAGGGAACTCTCGAACCCTTCTTTCTCTTGGATAGCATAAAACTGATTTCAATTTCGAAAAAAAAATAAGGGAAGAATCACTTCCCTTTTCCTCCATTGTTTCCAAACAGAGCCTAAAATTGAGTTTTTAACACTTCAATATGGAAAATTTTTCAAAGAGTCACTGAATGCCCTAACGTCACCAACGATAGTCTAAAATTGCGCCTTAAAGCCCTCGATAGGAGATCACTAAATTCCTTTCATCTCCATTTTCATCAACATCACCTTGGGACTAAAATTCCGGAAATTTTTTTTTAGAGGAACCCTTAATTTCCTATCATTACCAAAATTAATCTAAACTTATTTTTAAATTTTTAAAATAATTCGGTAGGCAGGAAACCTCCGCCTTACTCCTTTCCCTTCATTTTACACAGAATTGTCCAAATTTGCGATTTTAGACGTTGGCTTTGAAGACCCTTCCGGGGAGCGTGGGTGGTTTATCTGACCTCTAACGCCCCCCCCCCCCCAAACTTTTATCTCCGTACCAAAACTGCTGTTTTTAAACTTCAATTTCGAAAAATTACCCAAGAAGAGCTCCTCCGTTCCCTGCAATTCCGTTCCACTCCTGACATCCCATGCAAAGACGGCTGATTTTTTGCATGTAGTCTAAAATCCCTTTTTTAGAACTGATAAATTTTGGTGCATTTTCTTTTTCCGTCTAAGCTGTAAATTGCGTAGGCGGCTCGTACGAGAGTACCCCCCTCCTCGGGCGGGGGGAGCAACCGCCCGCTCACTGCCAATGGTGAAGGGAATTGCCCCCTCACTTTTCATATTCTCAAAGTTGCACAATAATGATCGATACATAAAATGATTTTTTATGGGTGGATTGATTTATTCCACGAAAATAAAATTCTAACTAAATGGACTTTTCTAGTGTTATTTCACGATAAACGAACTTTGAATTGAAAGAAGAAAGTCTACAGTGGTCATCCGTCCCGGTTTTGGAGGCCATATTCCACATTTTTTGGAATTAATTTAATCAATCATGTTAAAATCCCACAATATCGTCCAATTTTACAAAAAAAAAAAAAAAAAAAACAAGAAATCAGCAGCCGAGGCGCCATTCCCTAACCCCCACACTTCTTTTCACCCCCCCTTTTCTCGTGTACCAAACGCATATGATTGAGCATAAATATTCTCAGAGCTATTTTTCTTACGTTCTTAAAATTTACACTTATTTTTGTGGTCATTCATTCATTCTTTCATTTAATAATAATAATAATAATAAAAAAATTAAAAAAGAAATGTGATGTAGAAATTTGAAGGAAGACGGACAATTGGGGCAGTTTCGAATCCTTGCCTGAATCAGAAAAATCGGTCGGCACCTCGATTTTGTATCACCGTTCTGTTTAGGGCCCCGTCAGATCTCTCAAATCGGGCCCCGCATCTGCTAAGGCCGGCTCTGGTTTTAAGGTGCTCAAATTAAATGCCATACTCCTGTTCTACATCATGTGCCCCTGCCCTTTGTTAAATAGAAATCATTTTAAACTGCTTTGCCTCTTTAATTCTGCCCCACTTCTAATTGAACATTTCACCTTTCGAAACTATACGATCCCGGTACTACGAGCGAAGGGAGGGTCGTGACCTGTGTGTGTGTGGTTAATATTACTTATTTATTTACTGTACAGGCTTTGGGTGAATGATGGCAAAAGGAACCTCCATATATGGAAAACAAAATCTTCATTTCCTAAGTAATAGAAGTTTGTTTAATGCATGCAATAAACTCTCTCACACAGCTAACTACTACAGTAAAACCTGTAAAGTTGACCACCTTTGTAAGTTGACCACCTGTCTATGTTGACCGCTTTTTTCAGGAACGGAATTAGTCCTATCTTGTGTAATGAAGGAAAATCTCTGTAACTTGGCCACCTTTCTATCTTGACCACCTGTCTATCTTGACCACTAATGTACCTCAAATTTGGTTTGGAGTATTGTAAAAAACCCTTTGTAAGTTGACCACTTGGTTTATTTTTTAAAACTTAATTTAGAAAATTATTTTAATTTTATTATTATTTTTTATAGCTTTCCAAGAATATTTTTGATGCCAGACCAGCATTTTACCAACCACACAAAACAGCAGCATAACTAAACTTC